>NC_045966.1:4058433-4105644 GCF_010909765.2 Amblyraja radiata | reverse complement strand
CCATCCATTGCCGCCTTGCCCAGCGAATACTGCTCAATAAAGAAAGCCATCACAACCAAATGTAGCACTAAAAGCTGATGATGTGAGAAAAACTGATCCACAGAAAGTCCACAGCAAAACACCCTTCCCCTGCGGAGATGATCACAAGTGTTAATTGGTGATGCTCTTTCCAAAGATATTCCGCCCTCATCATCCGTTGATTAATAAAGCATTGCAAACCAATATTTGAAAATTGATGCTACATCTTTAAACCTTCCACATCGGACTAAGAATAAAAGCAGCTGATGCTAATTGGAGCCGACAGCATCATCTTCAGACACATATTCTCTCAGCCAGTCCTGGGATTTCTCCCATGAGTTCTTGTTGCTTATTTCAATTCTTTTTTCCAATTTGCCCACCAGTTACATTCCAAATACACTCAAACTGCGTCAATATGGATGGTCGAAACACACTGGTTTTATGTTTGTACATTGCCCAGGTGTGGACAGGGGGGGAACGCACTGCACCGGACCCTAGGCTGACCCACTCTTCCTTCATGTGAAGGTCACCTTGATGTCCTGCATCTGGGATTAGGATTTGCAGACATGTGACTTTCGCTGCGACATGTTCACAGGTAGTGTTGCTGCCTTTCCAGCACCAGACAGATGTATTCAGGAGAGGGTTAGATCTAGCTCTTAGGGCTAACATAGAAACATAGAAAATAGGTGCAGGAGTAGGCCATTCGGCCCTTCGAGCCTGCACCGCCATTCAATGTGATCATGGCTGATCATCCAACTCAGTATCCTGTACCTGCCTTCTCTCCATACCCCCTGATCCCTTTAGCCACAAGGGCCACATCTAAATCCCTCTTAAATATAGCCAATGAACTGGCCTCAACTACCTTCTGTGGCAGAGAGTTCCACAGATTCACCACTTTTTGAGTGAATTTTTTTTTCTCATCTCGGTCCCAAAAGATTTCCCCCTTTTCCTTAAACTGTGACCCCTTGTTCTGGACTTCCCCAACATCGGGAACAATCTTCCTGCATCTAGCCTGTCTAACCCCTGAAGAATTTTGTACGTCTCTATAAGATCCCCCTCAATCTTCTAAATTCTAGCGAGTACAAGCCGAGTCTATCCAGTCTTTCTTCATATGAAAGTCCTGACATCCCAGGAATCAGTCTGGTGAACCTTCTCTGTACTCCCTCTATGGCAAGAATGGCTTTCCTCAGATTTGGAGACCAAAACTGTACGCAATACTCCAGGTGTGGTCTCACCAAGACCCTGTACAACTGCAGTAGAACCTCCCTGCTCCTATACTCAAATCCTTTTGCCATGAATGCTAACATACCATTCGCTTTCTTCACTGCAGAATCAAGGGATGTGGGGAGGAGGCAGGAACAGGGTACTGAAGACACAACATGCTGGAGTAACTCAGCGGGTCAGGCAGCATCTCTAGAGAGAAGGAATGGGTGATGTTTTTGGGTCGAGACCATTTTTCAGTCTGATGAAAAGAAATGTCATCCTTCCGTTTCTCCCCGTTGGATTGCAACCTTGTCGTGGTCGGGGAGCTTGTGTGTCTCAGTGACCCCTAGAGCTACACCAGCGGGAGATTCGTCTCCTGTTAGGGTCTCCCATGCTGGACAGGTGGAAGGGTAGAGGCGAGACGCAGAGCGATCCACTGGTCAATAGACAATAGGTGCAGGAGTAGGCCATTCGGCCCTTCGAGCCAGCACCGCCATTCAATGTGATCATGGCTGATCATCCCCAATCAGTACCCCGTTCCTGCCTTCTCCCCATATCCCCTGACTCCGCTATCTTTAAGAGCCCTATCTAGCTCTCTCTTGAAAGCATCCAGAGAACCGGCCTCCACCGAGGCAGAGAATTCCACAGACTCACCACTCTCTGTGAGAAAAAGTGTTTCCTCGTCTCCGTTATCAATGGCTTACCCCTTATTCTTAAACTGTGTGGCCCCTGGTTCTGGACTCCCCCAACATCGGGAACATGGTTCCTGCCTCTAGCGCGTCCAAACCCTTAACAATCTTATATGTTTCAATGAGATCCCTTCTCATCCTTCTAAACTCCAGAGTGTACAAGCCCAGCCGCTCCATTCTATCAGCAATGGTCCTCCAGGTTGGGGGTTGAGCACGGGGCTAACAACCCTGTCTCGTAAAACACATATGTTACGGAAACAGCAACTGAAGGAATACACACTACTGAGTGGAAGACCTTCATGCCAGGACGCATAATAGGCAGTACGTAAGTAAGTAATCCTTCCGTTTATAGGCACATCTGACAATTAAACACTCTTTCGTCTACACCTCAACAAGATCATCCCTCAGCCTCCTGCACTTGAAGGAATACAGTCCCCACCTGCCCAACCTCTCCCTGTAGCTCATCTCCTCAGTACCAGGCAACTTGATGTCTCAGAGCATCTGCTGCTGCGGAACTCGTGAGTATGGTTCATAAAATTACAAATGGCCACTTTGATTAACATGTGTGAGGCTTGTGAAGTCATAGCTCATCAAGAGTTAAAAAAATGACACAAAGTGCTGGAGTAATCCAGCGGGTCACGCAACATCTCTGGAGCAGAAGAAGGGCCTCTACCCGAAATGTCACCTGTTCCTTTTCTCCAAAGCTGCTGCCTGGCCCGTTGAGTTACTCCAGCTTTTTGTGTCTATCTTCGCTTCCTTCCTACAGATCTGTGGGGGACATGGATAACTCTGAAGTAGGGTGTGAACCTGAAACGTCACCTATCCATGTTCTCCACAGATGCTGCCTGACCCGCTGAGTTGCTCCAGCACTCTGTGAAACGTCACCTATCCATGTTCTCCACAGATGCTGCCTGACCCGCTGAGTTACTCCAGCACTCTGTGAAACGTCACCTATCCATGTTCTCCACAGATGCTGCCTGACCCACTGAGTTATGGTGCAGCAGCATCTATGGAGCTAAGGAAATAGGCAACGTTTCGGGCCGAAACCCTTCTGGAAATAGGCAACGTTTCGGGCCGAAACCCTTACGGGTTTCGGCCCGAAACGTTGCCTATTTCCTTAGCTCCATAGATGCTGCTGCACCCGCTGAGTTTCTCCAGCACTCTGTGAAACGTGACCTATCCATGTTCTCCACAGATGCTGCCTGACCCGCTGAGTTACTCCAGCACTCTGTGTTCTTTTCTGTATTAACCGACATCTGCAATTCCTTGTGTAGGAAGGAACTGCAGATGCTGGTTTACGCCAAATATGGATACAAAATGCTGGAGTAACTCAGCGGGTCAGGCAGCAACTGTGGAGAACATGGATAGGTCATAGGAAGGAATGGGTGACGTTTCGGGTCGAGACTCTTCTCCAGACTGAGAATCGGGGGAATGGGAAAGGAGAGATAAGGAAGGGTCAGATGTGAAAACAAGATATCAAAAGGGATGAAGTTCAGGGGCAACGTAGAATAGATCGTTGTTAGTCAGGAGAAGGTGGCAACAAAGCAAACAGAGATAAAAACATAGAAACATAGACAATAGGTGCAGGAGGAGGCCATTCGGCCCTTCGAACCAGCACCGCCATTCATTGCGATCATGGCTGATCGTCCCCAATCAATAACCCGTGCCTGCCTTCTCCCCATGTCCCTTGATTCCACTAGCCCCTAGAGCTCTATCTAACTCTCTCTTAAATCCATCCAGTGACTTGGCCTCCACTGCCCTCTGTGGCAGGGAATTCCACAAATTCACAACTCTCTGGGTGAAAACCTTTTTTTTCTCACCTCAGTCTTAAATGACCTCCCGTTCATTCTAAGACTGAATATGAAGACTGAAGACTAAGATAAAATGAAATCTGGGACAATCAGTCTGGTTGGAGAACTGGGAAGGGGTAGGGAATGGAGAGAGAGGGAAAGCAAGTGCTACTTGAAGTTAGAGAAGTCAATGTTCATACCGCTGGGGTGTAAGCTGCCCAAGCGAAATATGAGGTGCTGTTCCTCCAATTTGCGCTGGGCCTCACTCTGACAGTGGAGGAGGCCCAGGACAGAAAGGTCAGTGCGGGAATGGGAGGGGGAGTTGAAGTGCTGAGCCACCGGGAGATCAGGTAGGTTTAGGCGGGACTGGGCGGAGGTGTTCAGCGAAACGATCGCCGAGCCTGTGCTTGGTCTCGCCGATGTAGAGAAGTTGACACCTGGAACAGCGGATACAGTAGATGAGGTTGGAGGAGGTGCAAGTGAACCTCTGCCTCACCTGGAAAGACTGTCGGGGTCCTTGGACAGTGTCGAGGGGGGAGGTACAGGGACAGGTGTTGCATCTCCTGCGGTCGCAGGGGAAGGTACCTGGGGAGGGGGAGGTTTGGGTGGGAAGGGACGAGTTGGCCACGGAGTTGCGGAGGGAACGGTCTCTGCAGAAGGCGGAAATGGGTGGAGATGGGAAGATGTGGCTAGTGGTGGGATCCCGTTGGAGGTGGCGAAAATGTGGGAGGATTATGTGTTGTATGCGATGGCTGATGAGGTGGAAGGTGAGGACAAGGGGGACTCTGTACCTGTTACGACTGGGGGGGGAGCAAGAGCGGAGCTGCGGGTTACCGAGGAGACATGAGTGAGAGCCTCGTCTACGTTGGTAGAGGGGTACCCCCCCGTTACCTGAAGAACGAGGACTTCACGGATATCCCGCGATGGAACACCTCATCCTGGGGGCAGATGCGGCGTAGACGGAGGAATTGTGAGTAGGGGATGGAGTCTTTGCAGGAAGCAGGGTGGGAAGAAGTGTAGTCGAGATACTGGGTTAGCCGATGTCTGACTGCAATTCATTGTTCGTACACATAAAGAATTTGAGAGATGGGGAAACACCCTTCACAAATCATGAATATGTTAAACATCTTATACAAATTTTAATATTCCAAGTTCGAAACCCGACTGAATATCAAATGAGTGATGGATTCAGTACAATATTATGATCTCCTATTGCATTGTTGACAATACGTTAACTTACAGATGAAAGCTCAGGCTCGATATTTGCGCAGTTGATTTTAAAATATGAAAGTAACCCTTTTAAACACGAAGGAGATGTGAAATGTCTGGTAGATTCGCAGGAGAAAGTCATGAGCTTCATGCAGGACAATCCACATGCTGCTATAATGTGTACGAAGGAACAGCAAGGGGCGGGAGATTGCAACCTTCACGGGGTCCGCCCTGTTTCGACGAATGCAATCAACCCGGCGTGCACAATCATAATAAGATCAAATAGAACAAGTTGTCCGATAATCTTGCACGCCATACGCAAGAAGGAGAGGAAGGGACAGCTGAGCAGATGCTGGTTTAAGCCAAAGATAGATACAAAAAGCTGGAGTAACTCAGCGGGACGGGCAGCATCTCTGGAGAGAAGGGATAATAATAATAATAATAATGGATGGGATTTATATAGCGCCTTTCTAATACTCAAGGCGCTTTACATCGCATTATTCATTCACTCCTCAGTCACACTCGGTGGTGGTAAGCTACTTCTGTAGCCACAGCTGCCCTGGGGCAGACTAACGGAAGCGTGGCTGCCAATCTGCGCCTACGGCCCCTCCGACCACCACCAATCACTCACACACATTCACACACATTCACACACGGGCAAAGGTGGGTGAAGTGTCTTGCCCAAGGACACAACGACAGTATGCACTCCAAGCGGGATTCGAACCGGCTACCTTCAGGTTGCCAGCCGAACACTTAGCCCATTGTGCCATCTGTCGTCCCTAAAGGGATGTAAGGGTTAACGCGGTAGCAGTCATTTTATTCTAGCTATAGCCGCCATTTTAAGTCAAATGTATTAATATGCTAGAGAAACACTGATAAGAATTGTTTCTCTGAGTTTGGACATTCCGATGTCCTGTAATGCCTGAAGAAGGGTTTCGGCCCGAAACGTTGCCTTTATCCTTCGCTCCATAGATGCTGCTGCACCCTCTGAGTTTCTCCAGCTTTTTTGTCTACCTTCCTGTAATGCCTTCTTATCATACAATAGTGCCTTCTTGTTTCCGCAGCTGCTTAACTCCCTAATAACTCCATTCTACTCCCTAACGAGGAACAGCTCGGTTTAAGGTGAGGGGGGGGGGAAGATTTAATAGGAATCTGAGGGGTAACTTTTTCCACACAGAGGGTGGTGGGTGTATGGAACGAGCTGCCAGAGGAGGTAGTTGAGGCAGGGACTATCCCAACGTTTAAGAAACAGTTAGACAGGTACATGGATACGACAGATTTGGGGGGATATGGGCCAAGCGCAGGCAGGTGGGACTAGTGTAGATGGGACATGTTGGCCGGTGTGGGCAAGTTGGGTCTAAGGGCCAGTTTCTACAGTGCATGAGTTTGACACTACAGATGCTGACTGACCCACTGTGATACTCCAGCAGTTTCAGTTTAGTTTATTCTCACGTGTACCGAGGTGCAGCGAAATGCTTTTGTTGCGTGCTAACCAGTCAGCAGAAAGACAATATATGATTACAATCGAGCCGTTTACAGAGTACAGATACATGATAAGGGAATAGTGTGTAGTGCAAGGTAAAGCCAGCAAAGTCCGATCATTGATAGTCCGAGGGTCACCAATGAGGTAGATAGTAGTTCAGGACCGCTCTCTGGTTGTGGTAGGATGATTCAGTTGCCTGATAACAGCTGGGAAGAAACTGGTCCTGAATCTGGAGGTGTGCGTTTTCACACTTCTATACTTTGTTTTCTGCACCTCAATGTTGACCCGTTTGAATTATACGCACACAAGACGATACTGAGGCATAGAAATATTGATAGATATATCTTACACATTGTCAAAACTGTCTTCTGCTCACTGATCCTGAAAGCTGAGTGAATTTGCATTGCATTTAATAACATCTACACTGAACTATCTGTAGGAATCCAAATGTGGTGGCAAATCAGCTTCAGGCACAGAGTGAAAAGGAACGAACAGAGGCTTGTATTTATAATGTCTCATGAGCTCAAGGTAACATCATGGAAGAGAGAGCGAGAGGGAGGGAGGGAGGGAGAGGGAGGGAGGGAGGGAGGGAGAGGGAGGGGAGGGAGAGGGAAGAGAGAGAGAGAGTGAGAGGGAGAGAGAGACAGAGAGACGGAAAGGGAGAGTGAGACAGACAGGGAGAGGGAGAGAGACAGAGAATGGGAGAGAGCGAGACAGACAGAGAGAAAGAGGGAGAGAGAGAGCGAGACAGACAGAGAGAGAGACAGAGAGAGACAGAGACAGAGACATAGACACAGAGACAGACAGAGACAGAGACCCAGAGCATGGAAACAGGCCATTCAGCCCACTGAGTCGGGATGGAGAATCAGGACAGTACCCTAGCTTATGGAAGGACCGTTCCGATGGGAAGAACAGAGGCAGCATGGAGAGGATTGGATCAGGGTGCATCACAGCATGGTTTGGGTAAAACTCCATCCAGGACCACAAGAAATTGCAGCGAATTGTGGACGCAGCCCAGACCGTCACATAAACCAACCTCCCTTCCACTGACTCCATCTACACCTCACGCTGCCACGGCACGGCCAGCAGCATCATCAAGGACCAGTCTCACCCCCGGCCACTCCCTCTTCTCCCCTCTCACTCATTGGGGAAATGGTACAGAAGTGTGAAAACTCACACCTCCAGATTCAGAGGACAGTTTCTTCCCAGCTGTTATCAGGCAACTGAACCATCCTACCACAACCAGAGAGCGGTCCTGAACTACTATCTACCTAATTGGTGACCCTCGGGCAATCCTTGAACGGGCTTTACCTTGCACTAAACGTTATTCCCTTATCATGTATCTGTACACTGTAAACGGCTCGATTGTAATCATGTATTGTCTTTCCGCTGACTGGTTAGCGCGCAACAAAAGCTCTTCACTGTACCTCGGTACACGGGACAATAAACTACACTGAAACTGAACTGTTCCAGAGTCTGGTGGTGCTTCTACAAGATGGAATCAACATTCCAGCTTTGATTATGACAGGGAGATAATTCTTATGTGATAATCAATGAAAAGCATAGACAGGAACAGGAAAAATCTCAAATGATATTATTTCTTTGTCCAAACCCTGAATTATATTGTGTTTGAGAAGGAACTGCAGATGCTGGAAAATCGAAGGTACACAAAAAAGCTGGAGAAACTCAGCGGGTGCAGCAGCATCTTTGGAGCGAAGGAAATAGGCAACGTTTCGGGCCGAAACCCTTCCGGGTTTCGGTCCGAAACGTTGCCTATTTCCTTCTGAGTTTCGGCCCGAAACGTTGCCTATTTCCTTCGCTCCATAGATGCTGCTGCACCCGCTGAGTTTCTCCAGCTTTTTTGTGTACCCTGAATTATATTGTTTCTCACTGATGATGTACCATTTCTTCTACTATCAAACCTTTGTATGAGCTAAACAACAGACAATAGGCAACAGGTGCAAGAAGGAGTAGGCCATTCGGCCCTTCGAGCCAGCAGCCGCTCGTACTGGGTCTTTCAAGATCATGCAATCTCATAAGGTTAAAATAAAATCTAAATCCCCTCCTGCATTAAGTCAAACTGCCAGGCACCAGACTCTTTCTCTTACAGCTACTGAATTTTAAAACCAATAATCTCAGGCGTAAACTACCTGGTAGTTAAGGCATAATTATATAGAATTAGAAATGTTTCCATTTGTATTTTAGTAAGCATTATGTTAACAACAGGGGCATCTAACAGCGCTCGCGGTGCAGGAGACCCGGGTTCGATCCTGACTACGGGTGCTGTCTGTACGGAGTTTGCACCTTCTCCCCGTGACCTGCGTGGGTTTTTTTGCCGAGATCTTTAATTTAAGAATAGGGGGTAAGCCATTTAGAACGGAGACCAGGAAAATAAATTTCTCACAGAGAGTGGTGAGTCTGTGGAATTCTCTGCCTCAGGGGGCGGTGGAGGCAGGTTCTCTGGATACTTTGAAGAGAGAGCTATAGAAACATAGAAAAATAGGTGCAGGAGTAGGCCATTCGGCCCTTCGAGCCTGCACCGCCATTCAATATGATCATGGCTGATCATCCAACTCAGTATCCTGTACCTGCCTTCTCTCCATACCCCCTGATCCCTTTAGCCACATCTAACTCCTTCTTAAATATAGCGGCTCTTAAGGATAGCGGAGTCAGGGGAGAAGGCAGGAATGGGATACTGATTGGGGATGATCAGCCATGATCACATTGAATGGCGGTGCTGGCTCGAAGGGCCGAATGCCCTACTCCTGTACCTATTGTCTATTGTCTATTATCGGTTTCCTCCCGCACTTCAAAGACGTGCAGGTTTGTAGGTTCATTGGTTTGGTGTGAATGTAAATTGCCCCTAGTGTGTGTAGGATAGTGTTAGTGTTAGTCATAGTCATAGCAGACTTTGTGTACTAGTCATGTCTCTACTATTTATTTCATTCCCCTTACATGTTTTTCCTCTACATGCTCAATTTTTGTAAGGTGTCCTTGAGACTCTTGAAAGGCGCCCATAAATAAAATTTATTATTATTATTATTATTATTAGTGAGCGGGGATCCCTGCTAGTCAACGCGGACTCGGTGGGCCGAAGGGCCTGTTTCCTGCGCTGTATCTCTAAACTAAAAAACGCAACTAAACAGGAATAAAGGACTGGGGAGAAATGAGAAAATGATAATTGAGTTGAATACAGCCGCGAGCGGAAGGAAAGAGATTAGGCTCGTGGACAGAAAAGAGATAGATATAATGGAGAAAGTGTAATATTAAATGGCAAAAAAAAAATTCCAACGCTCAAATGCGGAGGCATTCGGGAAGGGATTTAAAACTCTGAAATTCAAACGACAATGAACAAGAAAAAGTTAATAAAATTAATATTACTTGGAGGTTTTCAGTCAGTAATTTGGTCATTCTAAATGGCCTGTCCCACTTACGTGATTTTTTTCGGCGACTGCCGGCACCCGTCAAAGTCGCGGCAGGTGGCCGAAAATGTTCAACGCGTTGAAAATCCAGAAAAAGGCACGACTCTTTGGGCGACTGGCTACTCACGACCGTACAGGTGACATGTCGCGGGGTTACATGGATTCATGAAAGTACTGGCGCAGGTAGATGTGCTTGCCTTCGTCGGTCAAAGCATTGAGTAGGTGAGTTGGGATATCATATTACCACAGTGGAAGTAATTCGTAAAGGTACATGGCACGGTGGCGCAGCGGTAGAGTTGCTGCCTCACAGCGCCAGAGACCCGGGTTCCATCCCGACTATGGCTGCTGTCTGTGTGGAGTTTGTACGTTCTCCTATGTTCTCCGATGCGTCGGATAATCTTAGTGTGCGGGGATCGCTGGTCGGCGCGGACTCAGTGGACGAAGGGCCTTTTTCCACGCTGTATCTCTAAACTAAACTCTCATCTATATTTGGAGTCCTGCACACCTTTCCACTCACCAGCTCTTCAAGGGCAATTAGTTAATGGGCAGGACATTTTTGCTCTTCCTAGTGATGTCCATGTTTCATTAGAGAAGCAGAAACAGAAATCGTTGAGGCATAGCTCATTATTTTCCTTGTCCGCGTGGACACGAGCGGTCTGCTCCAGGATCTGTGGTGAATCATTCATCGAATGCAAATGGCCAAGGTTAGTCCGTGTGAGCTGTGGGAGTCAATTATCCTGCAAACATTGCCTGCGTGTATTGCGTGATAGAGAATTACACAGGACGAAGAGATCTTCCAGCGCAGTCAATGGAAAGAACAAATGGTGCGCGGGTGATGGAGAGATTTTTTACTAAATCTGGTTTAGAAACGCCAAGACTCTTCCAAGGAGAAATCATTGAGAGCACATGATCACTGTGCTATAAGATTGTTAAGGGTTTGGACACGCTAGAGGCAGGAAACATGTTCCCCATGTTGGGGGAGTCCAGAACCAGGGGCCACAGTTTAAGAATAAGGAGTAAGCCATTTAGAACGTAGACGAGGAAACACTTTTTCTCACAGAGAGTTGTGAGTCTGCGGAATTCTCTGCCTCAGAGGGCGGTGGAGGCCGGTTCTCTGGATGCTTTCAAGAGAGAGCTAGATAGGGCTCTTAAAAATAGCGGAGTCAGGGGATACGGGGAGAAGGCAGGAACGGGGTACTGATTGTGGATGATCAGCCAAGATCACATTGAATGGCGGTGCTGGCTCGAAGGGCCAAATGGCCTACTCCTGCACCTATTGTCTATTGTCTATTGTGATGGGCGGCAAAGGTGGCGCAGCGGTAGAGTTGCTGCCTCACAGCGCCAGAGACCCGGGTTCCATCCTGTCCGAGGGCGCTGTCGGTACGGAGAAAAAAAACCCCACGCGGTCACGGGGAGAAGGTACAAACGGGCAGCAGCCCGAGGTCAGGATCGTAACCCGGGTCTCCGGCGCTGCGAGGCAGAAACTGTACTGCTGCGGAGCCCGAATTAAGTTGAGCTGACAACGCTACGAGACCCAGCTAGTGTTCACTGTTACGTTGCTTTGTGAAGGACTGCGTGATGGAGAATACTGTGATGTATTTCCGCACAACCGCACAGAGTGGGAGCAGAGGGGAATCACTGGTATTTGACTGGTTGCGAGAGAAGGAGATAACAATAACATATGTTGTCTGCCCAACATATCAACCCAGCGCATTGATGAACGCAAAACACACAAAGAATAAATGAAAAGATTCAACGCAGAATCAAAGCTTAACAAAATGTCAGGGCTTCACAAGGTGGGCCGAGACATGCGTGCTGTTTACCGATACTGGATACCAGAGACCCTGGTTCGATCCTGACCACGGGTGCTGTCCGTACGGAGTTTGTACGTTCTCCCTGGGTTTTCTCCGGGGGCTCCGGTTTCCTCCCACACTCCAAAGACGTACAGGTTCGTGGGTGGACAAAAATGCTGGAGAAACTCAGCGGGTGAGGCAGCATCTATGGAGCGAAGGAAATAGGCGACGTTTCGGGTCGAGACCCTTCTTCAGATTGATGTGAGGGTGGGGGTGGGCGGGAAGAAGAAAGGAAGAGGCGTAGACAGTGGGCTGAGGGAGAGCTGGGAAGGGGAGGAGTAAGCAGGGAATTCCTGAAATTGTTGAAGTCAATGTTCATACCGCTGGGGTGTAAACTGCCCAAGCGGAATATGAGGTGCTGTTCCTCCAATTTACGGTGGTCCTCACTCTGGCCATGGAGGAGGCCCAGGACAGAAAGGTCGGATTGGGAATGGGAGGGGGAGTTGAAGTGCTGAGCCACCAGGAGATCAGGTTGGTTATTGCGAACCGAGCGGAGGTGTTGGGCGAAGCTACACATTTGTGGGCTTGGGTAAAATTGTAAATTATCCCTAATGTGTGTCGGCTAGTTTTTATGTGCGGGGATCGCTGGTCGGCACGGACTCGGTGGGCCGAAGGGCCTGTTTCTGTGCTGTATCTCTACACTAAACTAAACTGCATTAGGCTTTAGACTAGACTTTAGACATACAGCGCGGAGACAGGCAGTTCAGCCCACTGAGGCCTCACCGACCAGCGATCACCCCACACACAAGTCTACACACACTTGGGGTCAATTTTACAACATACCAAAGCCAATTAACCTGCGTACCTGCGCGTCTTTGGAGTGTGGGAGGAAACCGGAGCACCCGGAGAAAACCCACGCGGTCACAGGGAGAACGTGCAAACTCCGTAAAGACAGCACCCGTGGGCAGGATCGAACCTGGGTCTCTGGCGCTGTGAGGCAGCAACTCTACCTCCCATTGTACCATAACCCTGTGAACCTTTCATACCCATGAACCTGTCTGAATTAAATTCTGTTCATTTAAACAATCTGAACCTGCCTCAGAATGTTTCTTAAACGTTACAATAGTACTGGCATGTTGGCCTTAAAAAAAAGAGGAATCGAATATAGGAGCAAGGAGGTCCTTCTGCAGTTGTACAGAGCCCTAGTGGGACCACACCTGGAGTATTGTGTGCAGTTTTGGTCCCCTCATTTGAGGAAAGACATTCTTGCTATTGAGGGAGTGCAGTGTAGGTTTACCAGGTTAATTCCCGGGATGGCGAGACTGTCATATGCTGAGAGAATGGAGCAGCTGGGCTTGTACACTCTGGAGTTTAGAAGGATGAGAGGGCATCTCATTGAAACATATAAGATTGTTAAGGGCTTCGACACGCTAGAGGCAGGAAACATGTTCCCGATGTTGGGGGAGTACAGAACCAGGGGCCACAGTTTAAGAATAAGGAGTAACCCATTTAGAACGGAGACGAGGAAACACTTTTTCTCACAGAGAGTGGTGAGTCTGTGGAATTCTCTGCCTCAGAGGGCGGTGGAGGCCGTTTCTCTGGATGCTTTCAAGAGAGAGCTAGATAGGGCTCTTGAAGATAGTGGAGTCAGGGGATATGGGGAGAAGGCAGGAACGGGGTACTGATTGGGGATGATCAGCCATGATCACATTGAATGACGGTGCTGGCTCGAAGGGCCGAATGGCCTACTCCTGCACCTATTGTCTATTGACTATTAACAAGTTGTCCTTCAACTTTAGGCTGTGCACGCCATACGCAAGAAGAAGAATATTCGGTACAATTCAATAAGGTCCCCCCCGTCATCCTTCAAAACTCCAGCGAGTGCAGGCCCAGTGCCGCCAAACGCTCATCATCCTGTTCTTTGAGCTGTGTTCAGACAACAACATGTTATGTGTGACCTGTGCAGACTCCATGTGACGCTACAGTGGGGGTAAATCTGAATTGAAAGCAGAATCGCAGGAAGAACACAGCAGGCTCGGCAGACACTGCGGGCAGAGAGCGAGTTGTGTATGCTGTTTCTCCACCAACGAGTGCCAAGTGACACGCTGTGTACTTCCAGCTTTTTCCTCTTTAAAATCAGCGATGCGCTTATGCATAATGCAGAACTGTTGAAATAATCGAATACGCGGAACCACCATTTGAGGTGGTGGGGAACTGGCATATCTAAGGCGCTTGAACGGGGACATAGAAACATAGAAAATAGGTGCAGGAGTAGGCCATTCGGTCCTTCGAGCCTGCACCGCCATTCAATATGATCATGGCTGATCATCCAACTCAGTATCCTGTACCTGCCATCTCTCCATACCCCCTGATCCCTTTAGCCACAAGGGCCACATCTAGCTCCCTCTTAAATATAGCCAATGAACTGTGGCCTCAACTACCTTCTGTGGCAGAGAGTTCCACAGATTCACCACTTGCCTGGGACATGGGTAGGATAGGTTGAGGAGGGGGTATGGGCCAAATGCAAACTTACGGGACTAGCTTAGATCGAGCATCTCTCACCCTGGCCACAAACTCTTTGAATCACTTCCCTCTGGAAGGCGACTCCGGATTGTCAAAGCTGCCGCAGCCAGACATAAAAACAGCTTTTATCCATGAGTAGTAGCTCTACTCAATAACCAAAAATCTGTAGCCTCCCTTTGCTCTGGTATTTTATTTAATTCACATGTTTAATCGATAATGTTTTATTATTAATGTTTAATGTTTTATGTGTCATTCCTAACTGTCACCGTATGTCATTGTTGTCACTTGCGGGTGGAGCACCAAGGCACATTCCTTGTATGTGCCAATAAACTTATTCCTTCATTCATTCATCTTGGTCAGCGTGGACAAGTTGGGCAGAAGGGCCTGTTTCCGTGCTGAATGACCATGCCTATTTAGAGTCATAGAGTGATACAGTCTGGAAACAGGCCCTTCGGCCCAACTCGCCCACACCGGCCAACAATGTCCCAGCTACACTAGTCCTACTTGCCTGCGCTTGGCCCATATCCCTCCACACCTGTCCTATCCATGTACCTGTCCAACTGTTTCTTAAACGATGGAATAGTTCCAGCCCCAACTACCTCCTCTGACAGCTCGTTCCACACACCCAGCACCCTCTGTGTGAAAATGCTACCCCTTGGATTCCTATTAAATATTTTCTCCTTCACCACGAACCTGTGTCCTCTGGTCCTCAATTCCCCCCTCTCCTGGCGAGAGACTCTGTGCATCTACCCTATCTATTCCTCTCATGATTTTGTACACCTCTATAAGATAGAAACATAGAAACATAGAAATTAGGTACAGGAGTAGGCCATTCGGCCCTTCGAGCCTGCACCGCCATTCAATATGATCATGGCTGATCATCCAACTCAGTATCCCGTACCTGCCTTCTCTCCATACCCTCTGATCCCCTTAGCCACAAGGGCCACATCTAACTCCCTCTTAAATATAGCCAATGAACTGGCCTCGACTACCTTCTGTGGCAGAGAATTCCAGAGATTCACCACTCTCTGTGTGAAAAAAAGTTCTTCTCATCTCGGTTTTAAAGGATTTCCCCCTTATCCTTAAGCTGTGACCCCTTTTCCTGGACTTCCCCAACATCGGGAGCAAGCTTCCTGCATCTAGCCTGTCCAACCCCTTAAGAATTTTATAAGTTTCTATAAGATCCCCTCTCAATCTCCTAAATTCTAGAGAGTATAAACCAAGTCTATCCAGTCTTTCTTCATAAGACAGTCCTGACATCCCAGGAATCAGTCTGGTGAACCTTCTCTGCACTCCCTCTATGGCAATAATGTCCTTCCTCAGATTTGGAGACCAAAAAGATCTCCCTTCCCTCATCCTCCTGCACTCCATGGAATAGAGACCCAGCCTGCTCAACCTCTCCCTTTGGCTCAAATCCTCTAGTCCTGTCAACATCCTTGTAAATCTTTTCTGACGCTTAGATAGATACATGGATAGGAAATGGGCCAAGTGCAGGCTAATGGGACTACCTTAGATGGGGGCAGTATGGATGAGTTGGGCCAAAGGGCCATCGTACGAACAGATTTCCATGTTGTATGACTATGACTATTTAAATGATGCTTGAGCAGGTCGTGTAGGAAGGAACTGCAGATGCCGAAGATAGACACAGAATGCTGGAGTAACTCTGCGGGTCAGGCAGCATCTCTGGTGAAAAGGAACAGGGTGACATTTCAGGTCAGAACCCTTCTTCTGACTGATAGAGGGAGGAGACGGGAGGGGGGGGGGGGGGGTGAGTGGTGGGGGGGTGGAGGAGTAAGAAACTTTGCCGAGAAAAGTGCAGAACAAATCAGGGAAGGCAACACATGACCTCAGGAAGGGTGGAGACCATCAGGGTCCATTGTGGGCAGGGGAAGGTGTGATTGCGAGAGGGATACTAGGATGCAAATAGTGGAGCTTGTAAGGAGGAGGGAGGGACTTGGGAGGAGGGGAGGTGGGAGGAGGGAGGGAAGGGGTGGGGGAGGGGGGTGGGGGAGTGGGGGGGAGGAAGGGGAGAGGAGATAATGCAGGAGTTACTTGCAAAAATAGAGATATCAACGTTCATACAGCTGGGGTGTGAGCTGTTCAAGCGAAGTAGATGGATGGGACAGGTTTAGAGGGATATGGGACAGGTGGGATCAAATGAAACTAGTTTAGATGGGGCATCTTGGTTAGCATGGACAATTTGGGCAGAAGGGCCTACTTTTGTGCTGTACGACTCTATGACACATCCAGCAAGCCCCTGGATTTGAAGCCAGCCTCCAGGTATTTGAGATAGTCACAACATCGATTCCAGCATGAAGGATTTGCCTATACAAAAATTAATTTAATTCATTTTCATGCAGTATTTTATTTAAAAAATACAGGGTCAGCAATAACTGGTTAAAGGCGGGATCCTCCAGGGACGCAGTTGGGTCATTTCTCCTTTCTTTGAGGTTTTTTGTTTACTACGTTCCTGGCTGTTGCAGTGGAATGTAACTGTGAGTGCAAATAAGTCTACAGCGGTAGAGTTGCTGCCTTACAGCGCTTGCTGCGCCAGAGACCCAGGTTCGATTCCCGACTACGGGCGCTGTCTGTACGGGGTTTGTACGTTCTCCCCGTGACCCGCGTGGTTTTTCTCCGAGATCTTCGGTTTTCTTCCACACTCCAAAGACGTACAGGGTTGTAGGTTAATTGGCTTGGTATGAATGTAAAAACTGTCCCTAGTGGGTTGTGTGTGTAGGATTCTGTTAGTGTGCGGGGATCGTCGGTCGGCACGGACCCTGTGGGCCGAAGGGCCTGTTTCTGCTCTGTATCTCTAAGCTAAACTAAAGAAGAATTTTTAGGAAGAACCAAGACACAAAGTGCTGGAGTAACTCAGCGGGTCAGGCAGCATCTGTGGAGAACATGGATAGGTGACGTTTCACAGAGTGCTGGAGTAACTCAGCGGGTCAGGCAGCATCTGTGGAGAACATGGATAGGTGACGTTTCACAGAGTGCTGGAGTAACTCAGCGGGTCAGGCAGCATCTGTGGAGAACATGGATAGGTGACGTTTCACAGAGTGTCGGAGTAACTCAGCGGGTCAGGCAGCATCTGTGGAGAACATGGATAGGTGACGTTTCACAGAGTGCTGGAGTAACTCAGCGGGTCAGGCAGCATCTCTGGAGAACATGGATCGGTGACGTTACGGCTCTGGACCCTAATTCAGTTTGTAGTGCCAGTTTCCTGCACTGATTGTTGAACTTCTGAATGTCAGGGGTTACGGGGAGAAGGCAGGAGAATGGGGTGGAGATGGAAAGATAGATCAGCCATGAATGAATGGCGGAGTAGACTAGATGGGCCGAATGGCCTAATTCTGCTCCTCGAACTTTTGAACATGTTTCATTCTCCTTTCAATGTCTATTGGAACCAATTCTTGCACTAAACGTTATTCCCTTTATCCTGTGTCTGTACACTGTGGACGGCTCGATTGTAATCATGTACAGTCTTTCTGCTGAATGGTTAGCACGCAACAGAGGCTTTTCACTGTACCTCACTACGCGTGAAAACCTGAGCGCCCTGGAGAGGAAGAGACTACAAAAAGTAGTAAACACTGCCCAGTCCATCATCGGCTCTGACCTCCCTTCCATCGAGGGGATCTATCACAGTCGCTGCCTCAAAAAGGCTGGCAGTATCATCAAAGACCCACACCATCCTGGCCACACACTCATCTCCCCACTACCTTCAGGTAGAAGGTACAGGAGCCTGAAGACTGCAACGACCAGGTTCAGGAATAGCTACTTCCCCACAGCCATCAGGCTATTAAACCTGGCTCGGACAAAACTCTGATTATTAATAACAAATTATCTGTTTATTTGCACTTTATCAGTTTATTTATTCATGTGTGTATATATTTATATTATGGTATATGGACACATTTATCTGTTTTGTAGTAAATGCCTACTATGTTCTGTGTGCTGAAGCAAAGCAAGAATTTCATTGTCCTATACAGGGACACATGACAATAAACTCACTTGAACTTGAACCTTGAATCAATCAACCCGGCGTGCACAAACAAACAGACCAAATAGAACAAGTTGACCTACAACTTTAGGCTGTGCACGCCGTCCACAAGGAGAAGTCCTTTCCACTCGTCACTTTAATCTCATGTTTCATGTCCAGGGCTCTCGCTTAACTTTTTTTCCCTGTTGCCAGCCGGGCAACCTTGGCAGCTTTTTAAGTTGCCAAATGACAGTTTAGGTGGTCATTTAAGACGGCTTGCATGACGCGTGCGATAATGTGCTCGGACGAAGTGCTTGGTTACCAGTCGGAATTATACTCAATGAAGCATTCGCATATTATTTCTGCTTCAAATAAAGTCACAAACTAAACATATTCACCAATCAAGACATGATATATACCACAATGACATGCAGCAAAATTATAAGGCAGTATCTCAACTCTTTTTACACATTGCAATTAATGCAATTTCTATTAGTTCTTTCCACTTCCAAACAAAAATGTGGTTGGATTATTCAGCGTATGATCAACCTGTGTCAATAAATCCTGGACCATGGTAACAAATATGCGTACGTATAGTTGTGAATGTTGCTCATTAAATAACTACAGTACTGATACTCCATATTAAGACATTGATTTGCCGTTAAAATGAAATCTGTAATAACGTGTCAACGGTAGCAGTGACAATCGAACACTGCAGTTTTAATGTTTCATGTGTTCACAATTTAATTAATCCATCTTTATGGATTAAAACAAATAATAACATTGGGAATTAAAACACATTTGATTGCATTCCGTTATCAAACATAGTCAATGTTCACTCTGAAGACATTTCCAGGACAATAGGGTCAGGGAGGGGGGGGGGGGTGTGAATGAGTGCGGGGTGGATAGATGGCGGGGGTGGGGTTAGAAGGCAGTCGGTGCAGAATGGATGGATTGAGGCAGGTGAATTAGTACGTGTTGGTTGGAGTAGATAAAATTGTGAGGGTAGAGCATCGGGGGATGTCAGTGGTGTTGAATGGGGGGATGAGTACGGGATGGATGGGGGTAGACAAAAGTGCTGGAGAAACTCAGCGGGTGAGGCAGCATCTATGGAGCGAAAGAAATAGGCAACGTTTCGGGTCGAGACCCTTCTTCAGACTGTTCCCTCCATTCTTCTTGAATGGGAGGATCAGTACAGGATGGATGGGGGGGGGATCTGCGCAGGATGAATGGGGGGGGGTGTCAGTACAGTATGGATCGGAAAGTGTGCAGGATGAATGGGGGATCACTATAGGATGAACGAGGGGAAGGTGCAAGGTAAATAGAGGGTGGGTCAGTACGGGATGAATGCGTGGATTAGTACAGGATGGATGGGGGATTAGTACAGGATGGATGGGGGATCAGTACAGGATGGATGGGGGAGGCGGGTGAGTGCTCCTCGGACAACATCGCCCGCTGCCTTGGCCGTTGGGATTTCCTCGCCACCGCCTGCCTCCTCCGCCAGCCAACAGCAAGGTGCGGGGCCGAGCGGTGCAGCTCAAAGACCCTCTAGCTATAGTATCTTTGGTGCAGCTGCTTCAGAAGGGTCGGAGCGAATGACGGGCCCCGCACAGCGGCAGCAGCGGCCGCGACAGCGGCTCCATCGCCTCCTCCTCCCTGATAGCGGCCGCTGCGTGCAAATGCGCTAATGGCGCTTTCAATACAAACCCTCCCGCACGCTGAGGCCTCCCCCTCCCTCCCTCCTCCCGGCCTCGGCGTGCGGGAGGGTTTGTATTGAAAGCGCCATTAGCGCATTAGCACGCGGCGTCCGCTATCAGGACGGGCGAGAGGAGGAGGATATGGAGCCGCTGTGCGGGGCCCGTCATTCGCTGCGACCCTTCCTCACCCCGCACCTAGTATCTTTCCCACACAATACAGCCGTCACCGCCGACACAAAACGTCGTGTTCCTTTTCTCCTGAGATGCTGCCTGACCCGTGGAGTTACTCCAGTTTTTTGTGTCTATCTTCGGTACAAACCAGTATCTGGTTGCCAAGCCGGGCAAAATGACTCGGTGTTTAGGTTGCCCGGTGGCGCTTTGAGTGGTCAATGGCACCCGGGCAACCACTAATTTTGAGCCCTGATGTATCTTGTCTTTTATGACTTGGCAGACCAATTTCCCTCCTGGGATAAATAAAGTTCTATCGTATCGTCTCGTATTTTCCGCTAGCTTTGAATAGTTTCAAATCATTTGTCAAAGGTGCTCCTGCTGCCTTGATCGATGTCCCTTCCATAAATGAATTTTCACAATGGAGTAATGGGTGCTTGATTTGAAGTAACATTGTATTTCTTTCCAAGCTGCACTCTGAATTAGTTTAGTTTTAGTTTTAGAGATACAGCGCGGAAACGGGCCCTTCGGCCCGCCGAGTCCGCACCGGCCAGCGATCCACGCACACTTACACTATCCTCCACACACACTGGGGACAATTTACATTCATACCAAGCCAATTAACCCGCAAACCAGTACGTCTTTGGAGTGTGGGAGGCAAGCGAAGATCTCGGAGAAAACCCACGCTGGTCACGGGGAGAACGGACAAACTCCGTACGGACAAGCACCCGTAGTCGGGATCGAACCCGGGTCTCTGGCGCTGTGAGGCGGCAGCTCTCCCGCTGCGCCACCGTGCCGCCACAATCATGGCAGCGAAGGAAACGGATTCCACAAAGGAAATAGCTTCAACGACAAAAGGGAGTCTTGGAAAATGTCATCAATGGACGAGAAAATTCAACAGTGCTAAATATAGAACGAGCATGAGAAAGACCATGTATTCCTAATCGGAATACTGATTTCCAATATCGTGTCCAGCTACAACTGTTGACCACTGAATCCTCCGATAAGTTATTGATTCAATTAACAGGCGGAAATTTCAATAATGCTTTGGCTTTGACTTGCTTATTAACGATGAACAAGGCCCGGCATCGGACAAAACAGCAAACAAAGGCAACACAAAGTTTTCGCGAAGGGGAACAGTTGCCGCCATAACTTCGGGCAACAGAGCAAGCTTGCGGTGAGCATTAAGAGAGGCAGGTACAAGAATAAGTTCTTACCATTGCTGGAAGGCTGCAGAGCACCTGACCCCGCTCGCAATAGGTATGAGTTAATGGCGAACTCCTCATTGACATTGGATTCAAGAGCTGGATGTGAGATGCTGCTGTCAAGTAACGGCATTTGGTAGTCTTTCACACTGGACGATGAGAGATGGGCGCTGGTCTGCTGGGCGAATGGGTGGCTGGGCGAGGATGAGTGTGTGGTGGGACGACCTGGTGAAGAGAGGGTCAGTTGTTGAATGGCGCTCATAGACACACAGTGTACAGCATCCCACTCAGAGTGCATCAAAAAACATTGCCCATGAAGAATAGCCCCCATTCACAGTGACAGAGTCACACAGGGATTGACTGTTATCTTTTCATAACTTCATAAATTCATAGAAACATAGAAAATAGGTGCAGGAGGAGGCCATTCGGCCCTTCGAGCCAGCACCGCCATTCATAGATACACAGATACATAGAAAATAGGTGCAGGAGGAGGCCATTCGGCCCATCGAGCCAGCACCGCCATTCAATATGATCATGGCTGATCATCCAACTCAGTATCCCGTACCTGCCTTCTCTCCATACCCCCTGATCCCTTTAGCCACAAGAGCCACATTCATTGTGATCATGGCTGATCGTCCCTTATCAATAACCCGTGCCTGCCTTCTCCCCATATCCCTTGACTCCACTAGTCCCCAGAGCTCTATCTAACTCTCTCTTAAAACCATCCAGTGACTTGGCCTCCACTGCCCTCTGTGGCAGGGAACTCCACAAATTCACAACTCTCTGGGTGAAAAAGTTTTTGCTCACCTCAGTCTTAAATGACCTCCCCTTTATTCTAAGACTGTGGCCCCTGGTTCTGGACTCGCCCAACATTGGGAACATTTTTCCTGCATCTAGCTTGTCCAGTCCTTTTATTCATAAGACATTCATAAGACAGAATTGGGTCACTAAGCCCATTGAGTCTACTCCGCCATTCAATCGCGGCTGATCTATCTTTCCCTCTCAACCCCATTCTCCTGCCTTCTCCCCGTAACCCACGACACCCTTGCCAATCAAGAACCTCTGCTTTAAAAATACCCGATGACTTGGACTCCACAGCCGTCCACGACTGTGAATTCTACAGATTCACCGCCCTCTGGCTAAAGAAATGCAGATGGTAAGTTGCCGTGTGAAATAACATCACGTTCCTCAGGCATAGAGTCATACAGCCCCTTCTGCCCAACTTGCCCATGCCGACCAAGATGCCCCGTCCAGTCCCACCTGCCCATGTTTGGCTCATGCCCCTCTGGAACCTTCCTATCCAAGTACTTGTCCAAATGTCCTTTAAATGTTTTGATAAATCTTTTTCTCAATTGATCTGCTTGCTTGCGTGTGAGACAGATGGAGCATTAGATGCAGTTTTCAACAATCCATACCACACCTGGCAATTGCTTTGTGCAGGATATTGATGGGAACATCTTTTTTTACAAACCATTGTTTCAAACCACCTTGGATATTGATGGCCAATGTTCTTCCCAATACACCAATACCAATATACCTAGAATCAATAGTTCCAAGATGTGGGTTCTCAGCTCCCAATTATCAGTTATTAATTTGTTGTTTTAAAAAATATATATTATCTATATTCCAGACTCTTGTTCTATCTTTGATCGAACTTTACTGGAACTTTATCTTGCACTAAACATTTTACAAAATGTTAAATGGTCAGCTCGACATAGACTACAAGACCTACACCAAACCCAAACCAATTAGGAGCAGACGAGGGCATTCGATCCAATTTGTGATCCCAGCTACAAAGACAGATGTGTACAGCAATTCGTTCTTCCCCCGCACAATTAAAGCATGGAATAATCTCCACCCAACTATAGTTACCCAACCAGATGCAACTACATTTAAAGTAGCTCTTTCTTCCCAATAACCCTTTCTGGCTTAATAACCCTTCACCACCTCCAGTTTAAATTCCATTTGGAATATTTTGGAGGACCAAGAAACCAAGAACCAAGAAAACGTTATTCCCTTCATCATGTATCTGTCCACTGTGGACGGCTCGATTGTAATCATGCATAGTCTTTCTGCTGGATGGTTAGCACGCAACAAAAGCTTTTCGCTGTACCTCAGTACACGTGACAATAAAGTCAACTCAACTATGATTGAAGGAGGGTCTCAACCCGAGACGTCACGCATTCCTTCAGTCCAGAGATGCTGCCTGTCCCGCTGAGTTAAACCCCTGTCCCACGGTACGAGTTCATTCCAAGAGCTCTCCCCGGGTTTGCCCTGATTCGAACGCGGAGATTTACGGTAATGGCCACTCGTCGGTACTCGGGTCTCTCGTGGACATTTTTCAACATGTTGAAAAATCTTCACGAGTCTTCCCGTGCTAACCTGCCGTAAGCGAGTCTTCCCGAGTACCTGCCGTTAGCGTTACGAGCCGCTAAGAGACGTCCCCGAGCTCCGACGTACCCGCTACGTTCATTCTCCATGCTTTCCACGAGTTTGATATTTTTTAAAACTCGGGAGAGCTCTTGGAATGAACTCGTACCCGTGGGACAGGGATATTAACTCCAGCATTCTGTGTCTGCCTGCAACTGTGTGCATTGCGTTTATGGGCCTGTTAGTTTGCTGCATGTAAGAATTTCATCGTTCCATTGTCAATACCTTGTACCTTGTACCTTCTGAAGAGTCCACCAGGGACTATACTGGAAGTTGGACAATTTTATACCGGACAATTTTTAAATTTATTCCAAGCCAATTAACCTACAAACCTGTACGTCTTTGGAATGTGGGAGGGAACCGAAGATCTCGGAGTAAACCCACGCAGGTCACGGGGAGAACGTACAAACTCCCTACAGACGGCACCCGTAGTCGGGATCGAACCCGGGTCTCCGGCCCTGCATTTCGCTGTAAGGCAGCAACTCTACCGCTGCGCCACCGTTAACTTGGCACTCTTGATTCAGAGTGGCTCCAGCGGACCCAGAATGCCCTTGGCTACTCTCTGAAGTGTCCAACACTCACAGGTGAGTTGTGGAGGTGGACACTTGTAAATTATTTGACTGTGAGAGCGGGGGGGGGGGGGGGGGGGGGGGGGGGGGGAGGGAGGGGGGGTCGTAAAAACTGAATCCAATAGATCTCTCCACAATCAATCAGTTTAAACAGTAGACAGAGAACAAAAATGGGAAGCACACCTAATTTCTTCCCAAATGTAAATCATATATCTGTAAATGTAAATCAATTATATGGACCCTGTAGAAAATCATGAGAGGGATCAGGTAAACACACAGAGTAGCAGAATGGAGAACCAGAGGATATAGGTATAAGGCGATGGGGAGATAGAATTAAGAGGATCCTGAGGGGAATCTTTTATTTACACAAAGGGTGGTGGGTGTATGGAACGAGCTGCCAGAGGAGGTAGTTGAGGCAGGGACTATCACAACATTTAAGAAATATTTGGACAGGTACATGGATAGGACAGGTGCAGAGTGATATGGGCCAAACGCAGGCAGGTGGGACTAGTGTAGATGGGGCATGTTGGTCGGAGGTTTTTTTGGTTAGGGCCTTTACCACACTGTAGCCTTTACCACCATGGCTCTGACTTTAACTGGCAATTTCAACGATTCAAGTCATTCTTACTGAAGGGGCAATCAGAGCCTCAGTGCTGGAGTAACTCAGCAGGTCAGGCAACATCTGTGGAGAACATGGATAGGTGACGTTTCACAGAGTGCTGGAGTAACTCAGCGGGTCAGGCAGCATCTGTGGAGAACATGGATAGGTGACGTTTCACAGAGTGCTGGAGTAACTCAGCGGGTCAGGCAGCATCTGTGGAGAACATGGATAGGTGATGTTTCACAGAGTGCTGGAGTAACTCAGCAGGTCAGGCAGCATCTCTGGGGGAAAAAGGATGAGTTACATTTCAGGCTGGGACTGTTCTTCCAAATTCTTTATAATCAGAGCCTCATCTTCTCTGCACACTATTTCAAAATGGTGACCCTGACACAGCAAAGGACGAAGATCAGTAAAAGGAAGTTAATAAACATTCATTGATTCTTGGGTCTCTGGGGAAGAAATAACAAAAGTTATATTAATGCAATTTATGTGAGCCTTTTAAGCAAATGTTTTTCTGCAAACAATTTATATGCAAATATAAAATTTTGTGCAGTTCAGGTTCTTGAGCCTGTTTGCGAATATAAATATTCCAATAAAGATATTTATTTGAAAAATGTGCCAGTGTTAAAGGCATTTTATTCTGGTCAAGGGACACAAGGGCTGCTATGATTTGATTGTTGACCATTTCTTTCTTAATGCCCGTTCGAGTTGAGATTTCCCAGGGGCATGCGTTGTGATCTGTCTTCCCTGTGTGTACATGGCTCTGTGGCAAATTCTCAGGGTCCAATAGTCACTATGTCTTGGCAAGAAGCCATGTGGCCTACAGAGTTCATGGCAACACTCTGTGGAGCAATGCACAGATACTCTAGACGCTGGTGTAAAGGGCTTGTCCCACTTGGGCGTCATTTGCGTGTCATTTACGCGCCACGACGTTCGACGCGGGCGTTGTGACGCTCACGTGATGAGCGCATGGTGCGTCACGACGCTCGGGTCTTGCGTCGTAATGTGTGAATGAGTAAAGGGCTTGTCCCACGGGTGTCATTTGCGCATCTCGCAGATGGCTCACGAAGATTTTCTACATCCCAAAATCCTGGGTCGCCGCGTGGATTTCGGGATGTACAAAATCTTTGCGTGCCATCTGCGTGACGCGCAAATGACGCCCAAATGGGACAGGCCCTTTACTCAGTGGGACAGGCAGCATCAACGGAGAAAAAGAAGATGTCTCCGCAGATGCTGCCAGACCCGCCGAGTTACTCCAGCACTTTGTGTCTACCTTTGGTATAAACCAGCATCTTCAGTTCCTTGTTTCAACCTGTACATCCAGTTAGTTTAGTCTAGAGATAGAGCACGGAAACAGGCCCTTTGGCCCACCGAGTCCGCACCGACCAGCGATCCCCGCACGTTAATACTGTCCCATACTACTCAACACACACCAATTAACCTACAAAACCTGCACGTCTTTGGAGTGTGGGAGGAAATCGGTGAAAACCCACGCAGGTCACGGGGAGAACGCCTTCTGAACCTTCTGTATTTGTAGTCGGCAGGGCAGTACTCTGCATATCGCCAACTTGGATGTGTTGTGCCCCTTAAAACTGTCTAGTGAAGGTGATTTGACTATATTGGTGTCTAGTTTATTCCATTCCCTTACGGAACAATATAGTCGAGTCACCTTCACTCCGTACAGACAGTCGGGATGGAACCCGCGGGATGGAACCCGCGGTCTCTGGCGCCGTGAGGTAGCGACTCTACCGCTGCCCCAACCGCTTTGCTCCATCACAAAATGTATCTCACATGTTCATCCAATTTCATTGAGATCGTCCCAGCTTCCACCACTCTCACCGGCAGATGACCATGCCATCAGTGCTTGCAGTTTGGTTTCATTTGTTAGTTTAGACAATAGACAATAGGTGCAGGAGTAGGCCATTCGGCCCTTCGAGCCAGCACCGCCATTCAATGTGATCATGGCTGATCACCCACAATCAGTACCCCGTTCCTGCCTTCTCCCCATGTCCCCTGACTCGGCTATCTTTAAGAGCCCTATCTAGCTCTCTTTTGAAAGCATCCAGAGAACCGGCCTCCACCGCCCTCTGAGGCAGAGAATTCCACAGACTCACAACCCTCTGTGTGAAAAAGTGTTTCCTCGTCTATTACCATCGCGTGTACCGAGGTAATGCGATCCTCCCTGTTCAATTCATTTTATTTTCTCCTTCAGTTCTCCATCAACTCGATCTGTCGATCTTCCAGATTTTCCCGATTTTAAATCGAGAGAATGTGCACAGGTTTTGAGCAAAAGCAAATAAAAGGGTGATTTCAGCAAAGAAGATTTTATGGCCTAACTCCCATGTTCACGAACAAAACGTTAAGTTAACAGCTTCAAATGGTTACAGTGACTAAGGCTATCAATCTCAATCTGAAAGCTGCTGTTGCCATCGTGAGACATGCAACCATTGTCAGGATTTGCCACCACTCTGTAATGACAAATAGCCAGTTTCTCTTCAACAATCTTTAACAACTGCCTACTTGGCTGGATTGCTGAAGATGGTCTCCGTTTCTCTAACTGATGGACACAAAGTGCCGGAGTAACTCAGCGGGTCAGGCAGCATCTCTGGAGATAACGAATAGATGACGTTTCAGGTCACAACCCTTTTAGTTTAGAGATACAGCGCGGAAACAGGCCCTTCGGCCCACCGAGTCCGCGCCTACCAGCGATCCCCGCACATTAACACTATCCTACACACGCTAGGGACAATTTACATTCATACCAAGCCAATTACCCTGCAAACCTGCACGTCTTTGGAGTGTGGGAGGAAACCGGAGATCACGGAGAAAACCCACGCAGGTCACGGGGAGAACGTACAAACTCCGTAGACAGGATCGAACCCGGGTCTCTGCCGCTGTGAGGCAGCAACTCTACCACTTCGCCACCGTTGAAAATGATCTCTGCTTCTCGAACAGATAGACAAAGTGCTGGAGTAACTCAGCGGGTCAGGCAGCATCTGTGGAGAACATGGATAGGTGACGTTTCACAGAGTGCTGGAGTAACTCAGCGGGTGCGGCAGCATCTATGGAGCGAAGGACTTTGGCAACGTTTCGGGCCGAAAACCCTTCTTCACATGGAATTTAAATGGAATCAAGAAACAACTAGTAATAACAATGACAACTCATTTCAAAGACACACGCCATTATTACCATTCATCATCAAGGGAGGAAAATCTTTTGAATTGAAGTGAATTTGAGGATACAGCATGGCAACAGGCCCTTCGGCCCAATGAGCGCGCCAGTCACCCATTCACACTGGTTCTATGTTATCTTCTACGCTGCCTAAGTTGCCTTCTACGCCCGAACCTCCAGACTCAGGAACAGCTTCATTCCCAGAGCTATAGCGGCTCTGAACCGGCCCTGCTGAGTGCCCCCCACCCCCCCTGGACTGTCTCCCTCGGATGGTCACGTCGCACAGACACATCTGCACTTTAGTCTGTTTGAACTGTTTTGACTATTTTACTAATTTTGTTAGCCCTTGCTGTCTCCACCCCTTCCTTAGCCCTCGAGCTGTCTCCTCCCATCCCCCAGCCCTCGGGCTCCTCCTCCTCCCTTTTTCCTTCCTTCTCCCCGCCACCCCCTATCAGTCTGAAGAAGGGTCTCGGCCCGAAACGTTGCCTATTTCCTTCGCTCCATAGATGCTGCTGCACCCGCTGAGTTTCTCCAGCATTTTTGTGTACCTACTGACAATTTTACTGGTGTAATGTTCTTTTTACAAACCATGTTCTCGGGGTATCTAAATCTAAATTTTATTAGTTATTTAAGTTAATTGTCGTTGTGCTTATGTGCAATGACAATAAAAGATATTATTATTATTATTATTATTATATTATCCCACTTTCTCATCCACTCCCTACACACCAGGGGGGCAATTTACAGAGGGGCCGATTAACTTACAAACCCGCACGTCTTTGGGATTTGGGAGGAAACTGGAGCGCCCGGAGGAAACCCACGCGGTCACAGGGAGAACGCGCAAACTCCACACAAACAGGACCCGAGGTCAGGATCGAACCTGGGACTCTGGCGCTGTGAGGCAGCAGCTCTGATAACTGTGCCACAGCAATGCCACTCACTACAACTATCTTTCCCCCTGCTCCTTTTGTGTACTCTGGCCTGTCCGAGATGAGGCATCTTCTGTTATCTGTTTGTGCTGTCAGTAAGGTTACTGACATGCAAACTATCCTGATGCTCCTCAGGCATAGAGACATAAAGAAGAGACTCGACCCGAATCGTCGCCCACTCCTTCTCTCCAGAGATTCTGGCTGTCCCGCTGAGTTACTCCGGCTTTTTGTGCCTCTCTACAGAGTCATACAACACGGAAACAGACCCTTCGGCCCAACTTGCCCATGCTGTCCAAAATACCCATCTACACTAGTCCCACCTGCCCATATCCCTCTAAACCCTTCCTGTTCACTAATCTGTCCAAATGTCTTTTAAAATGTTGTTACCGTACCTGCCTCAACTACCTCATCCGGCAGCTCGTTCCACTAACCCACCACCCTCTGAGTGAAGAGGTTGCTGTTCAGGTTCCTGGTCAATCATTTCTCCCCCTCCCCCTCCCCCCCCCCCCCCCCCCCCCATCTTAAACCTTGGCACACATTTACTAATTGAATTTTCCAACCATTTAGACCATTTAGGATTTCCGGCTGGAAGTGTGTTTGCACAGTGGAGTAATTAGATCCATGAATGTCTGCGTTTATTTTGTTTACAAGTCCCATGGCTGTGATTCATCTTGTCTTGATGTCTCCCCTTCAATACTGGAGCAGGGTGGAACTTCCTGCCATGCTCCTGCTTTGAATCACTCACGGAACTCAACTAATAATAACTAAAGGGCCTGTCCCACGAGCATGCGACCTGCATGCGGCAAGCGCGACCAAACCGGAAGCAGGGGCCGCGCGGAGGTCGAGTGAGTGACGTGAAGTTCGAGCGAAGTCCGCGGGAAGTTCGCGCGTGACGTACGGCGTCGAGACGCTGCGCATGCCCGTCGAGGCGGTGCGTACGGTGTCGAGGCGGCTGCGGGCCGGCAGACCGTTGCCACGCGGAATTTTTTAACACGGTCATTTTTTCGGAGCCCCGCGCGATGTCGGGACCAGCTCCGCACAACTCCATACGGCTCCGGCGATCGATGTGGGACCCGCCCCGCGAGGTCGTACGGCTCAAGCGTCCACGTTAGTTCGCGCTTGCCGCATGGAGTCGCATGCTGGTGGGACCGGCCCTTAAGGGAAGCTGTTCAAGAAGGAACTACAGATGCTGGAAAATCGAAGGTAGACAAAATTGCTGGGGAAACTCAGCGGGTGCAGCAGCATCTATGGAGTCTGAAGTCTGAAGAAGGGTTTCAGCCCGAAACGTTGCCTATTTCCTTCGCTCCATAGATGCTGCCGCACCCGCTGAGTTTCTCCAGCACTTTTGTCTAACTAAGGGAAGATTATACTGCACCTCAATGCATGCTCGCTTCACAGTGGGATTTTCAGCTGAACGGCCAGGCTGACAAAGAGACCACATTGGGATGGCACGGACGGAACTGCCAACATCCCTGGAGACCTCCTCACCAACTTCTCCAGTCAATATGGTGTCCTTGAGACTCTTGAAAGGCGCCCATAAATAAAATGTATTATTATTATTATTAATATAATATCCCTGTCCCACAGTACGAGTTCATTCCAAGAGCTCTCCCGAGTTTAAAACAAATCAAACTCGTGGTAAGCACGGAGAATGAACGTAGCGGGTACGTCGGAGCTCGGCGACGTCACTTAGCGGCGCGTAACGCTAACGGCAGGTACTCGGGAAGACTCGCTAACGGCAGGTAAGCACGGGAGGACTCGTGAAGATTTTTCAACACGATGAAAACTGTCCACGAGAGCCCCGAGTACCGACGAGCGGCCATTACCGTAAATCTCCGAGTTCGAATCAGGGCAAACTCGGGAGAGCTCTTGGAATGAACTCGTACCGTGGGACAGGGGATTAACATCCTTTGAAAATGTCAGAGTGAGGCTGATCTAGAGTTTCCCTTGTCCCGAACCAGTCTGAATAAGGGTCTCAACCCTGAAACGTCACCCATTCCTTCTCTCCAGAGATGCTGCCTGTCCCGCTGAGTTACTCCAGCATTTTATGTCTATCTTTGGTTAAAACCAGCATCTGCAGTTCCTTCGTACACAAAACGCCCTTGTTCCTGCCTTCCTTATTTGGATACAGAAATAATCACTAAAAGTGTAAAATATATTTTAACGGCCCGATTCTGTTATTTTCAGGGTGAATTGCAAAAGCATCAAGAGATCTCTAGTTGCTAGTAAGAGAAAGCTTCCAAAGATATAGTGAAAAGGAACTGCATGCGCTGGCTTATACCACAGATGGACACAAAATGCTGGAGGAACTCAGCTGGTCAGGCAGCATCTCTGGAGAAAATGAATATGTGATGTTTGGGACCCTTTTTCAGAGAACACTTAGCACAAAGCAATAGACAATAGACAATAGACAATAGGTGCAGGAGTAGGCCACTCGGCCCATCGAGCCAGCACCGCCATTCAATGTGATCATGGCTGATCATCCCCAATCAGTACCCCGTTCCTGCCTTCTCCCCATATCCCCTGACTCCGCTATCTTTAAGAGTCCTATCTGGCTCTCTCTTAAAAGTATCCAGAGAACCCGCCTCCACCGCCCTCTGAGGCAGAGAATTCCACAGACTCACCAGTCTCTGTGAGAAAAAGTGTTTCCTCGTCTACGTTCTAAATGGCTTACCCCTAAATTCTTAAACTGTGGCCCCTGGTTCTGGACTCCCCCAACATCGGGAACATGTTTCCTGCCCCTAGCGCGTCCAAACCCTTAACAATCTTATAGCACAGTGATCGTGTGCTCTCAATGATTTCTCCTTGGAAGAGTCTTGGCGTTTCTAAACCAGATTTAGTAAAGGGTGCTGGGTGAATGGAACGAGCTGCCAGAGGAGGTAGTTGAGGCAGGTACCATAACAACATTTAAATGACATTAGGACAAGTACATGGATAGGACCGTACATGGATAGTTTTGTGGGCTATGGGCCCTTTTTGCAGGCAGATGGGACTAGCGTGGATTGGCATCTTGACCGGCATGGACAAGATGGGCCGAAGGATCTGTTTCCATGCTGCATGAGTCTAAACCAGTTTTGGTCTCCTAATCTGAGAAAAGACATTCTTGCCATAGAGGGAGTACAGAGAAGGTTCACCAGACTGATTCCTGGGATGTCAGGACTTTCATATGAAGAAAGACTGGATAGACTCGGCTTGTACTCGCTAGAATTTAGAAGATTGAGGGGGGATCTTATAGAAACTTACAAAATTCTTAAGGGGTTGGACAGGCTAGATGCAGGAAGATTGTTCCCGATGTTGGGGAAGTCCAGAACAAGGGGTCACAGTTTAAGGATAAGGGGGAAATCTTTTCGGACCGAGATGAGAAAAACATTTTTCACACAGAGAGTGGTGAATCTGTGGAAATCTCTGCCACAGAAGGTAGTTGAGGCCAGTTCATTGGCTATATTTAAGAGGGAGTTAGATGTGGCCCTTGTGGCTAAAGGGATCAGAGGGTATGGAGAGAAGGCAGGTACAGGATACTGAGTTGGATGATCAGCCATGATCATATTGAATGGCGGTGCAGGCTCGAAGGGCCGAATGGCCTCTACTCCTGCACCTATTTTCTATGTTTCTATGTTTCTATGTAAACCAGAATGGAAAAGCTGCCAAGACTACCCGTGACTTACAACAGGCTTCTCCAAACCACAAACTGCATACAATGAAGGCAGACACAAAAAGCTGGAGTAACTCAGCGGGACAGGCAGCATCTCTGGAGAGAAGGAATGGGTGGCGTTTTGGGGGCGAGAATGAGTCAAGTAGGGGGTTAGCCATTAATAGTTCAGAGGAACAGAACCTCAAAACTTGAGTCAGGAAGTTAAATTGTAATTCACATTAAAATCTATTTTAAAAAAAGCATTGTCTTTATTTTGTGGCCCTCAGCAGTGGTAACGATTCATCACCGCGTTCAAATCTGCGCGGACAGGATAGCTGGCCTCTCAGTGTCGATTGGCTTACTTTCCCCAGACGGAGAATGATGAACGACATTAATTAAGGTACAAAGGAAAGGTGGAGAAGCCGGGAAGAATGAACGGGAAATTAGGGCGTAAAGTCTTGGAAGAATGTGCTCGCTCATTATGTCCATGTCCTTTGTCGAAAAGTACTACACCAGGCGGCACGATGGGGCGGTGGTAGAGTCGCTGCCTCACAACGCCAGAGACCCGGGTTCGATCCTGACTACGGGCGCTGTCTGTACAGAATTTGCACGTTCTCCCCGTGGGTTTTCTCCGGGTGCTCCGGTTTCCTCCCACACTCCAAGGACGTACGGGTTTGTAGGTTAATTGCCTTCTGTACGTTTTCCCCGTGACCCGCGTGGGTTTTCTCCGGGTGCTCCGGACTCCTCCCACACTCCAAGGACGTACAGGTTTGTAGGTTAATTGTCTTCTGTAAATTGTCCTGAGTGTGTAGCGTTAATCGCTGGTCGGTGCGGACTGGTCGGGCCGAAGGGCCTGTTTCCGTGCTGTATCTCTAAACTGAACTAAATTAAAATTCCCCAAAAAATGTGCTGGTTTGTAGGTCAATTGGCTTCTGTAAACTGTCCCTAGTCCCTGGAACAGAGCGGAGATTGGAGGGCCGCTGTATGTCTGAACAAATAAGTGTGAGGCTGGTTTCACTCTCGAGAAGTTGCAAGTTTTAACAATCTATTCGTTTGCAACCTCTGGAAACCACCGGAGTCAAAGGCAGAACTACCCTCCTCACCTGGTTCAGTTGCATTCTCCAAGCTTGTACTGTGAGGAAACCTTAGCAAACACAACTGATGTGAGTTGTTTCAGAAGGAACTGCAGATGCTGGACAATCGAAGGTAGACAAAAAATGCTGGAGAAACTCAGCGGGTGAGGCAGCATCTATGGAGCGAAGGAAATAGGCAACGTTTCGGGCCGAAACCCAAAGGAAATAGGCAACGTTTCGGGTCGAAACCCGGAAGGGTTTCGGCCCGAAACGTTGCCTATTTCCTTCGCTCCATAGATGCTGCCTCACCCACTGAGTTTCTCCAGCATTTTGTGTCTACAACTGATGCAAGGCCATGTTGACTTGATCCTTCTGACAGCTTATGCATCTTGCTAAATCTGTCTCTCAACAATTAGGCCGAGCCACGCGGCTACACGGTTTGCATCCCTGCCTGTTTACAGCCGCTAATACTTCACAAAATGCAATCTGGTTTCCAATCATCAGTCAGTCGGCCTCTCGTCTCTTCCCTTTCACAAAACAACAAAATTAAACCAGCACAAGACAAGAAATGTCGTAAATCATCTCTCATCGCCAACGGAAGATGGAAAATTACAAGGTTAATCCCCGGGATGGCGGGACTGTCATATGCTGAGAGAATGGAGCGGCTGGGCTTGTACACTCTGGAGTTTAGAAGGATGAGAGGGCATCTCATTGAAACATATAAGATTGTTAAGGGTTTGGACACGCTACAGGCAGGAAACATGTTCCCGATGTTGGGGGGAGTCCAGAACCAGGGGCCACAGTTTAAGAATAAGGGGTAGGCCATTTAGAACGGAGACGGGGAAACACTTTTTCTCACAGATAGTTGTGAGCCCCCCACCGGGGGCTTTGACTCTGACATTGGGAGGGGAATGGGGAGAGCAGGGGAGAGATAAGTTTTTATGCCTTCCATCACAGCGAGGAGGAGATGCGCTGCGATGGATGTCTATGTAAATTGTGTTGTGTCTTGGGTCTTTTTTTCTTGCGTGTATGACTGCAGAAACAACATTTCATTTGAGCCTCTATGAGGTTCAAGTGACAAATAAATTGTATGGTGTATTGTGTGTATTGTGTGAGTCTGTGGAATTCTCTGTCTCAGAGGGCGGTGGAGGCCGGTTCTCTGGATGCTTTCAAGAGAGAGCTAGATAGGGCTCTTAAAAATAGCGGAGTCAGGGGATATGGGGAGAAGGCAGGAACGGGGTACTGATTGGGGATGATCAGCCATGATCACATTGAATGGCGGCGCAGGCTCGAAGGGCCAAATGGCCTACTCCTGCACCTATTGTCTATTGTCTAGTGGAAGCAAGAGCATCTATTTTCTTTCTGCAATCATTGTTTCTTATCGAGTATCTGTACCAGGGCCTCTGAGAGGGAATTTTATCAGTGGGTACAAACTTTATTTCGGGGCCCCCTTCCCTTCTCCACTAGTCATCCTGTTTTTATCCACTATGGTTTTATGCCATGAGCTGTCGCCTGTAAGGCAAAAAGGGGTAAGGGAGATGAGAGAGGGGTGGAATGGAGCGCTCTGTTGATTTTCTGCATTTGAGGCCTTATGCTCCTATACTCCTTCCACTATGTTTTCTATGTTTTTTATGTTTCTATGATAAATATAAATAAAATATAATGATCAGAAAGAAGAAAGCACATTTGTTTATGCCTCAATACAGATAAAAGCCCTGCCCCACTGTACGAGTTCATTCAAGAGCTCTCCCGAGTTTAAAAAAAATCTATCTCGTAGCAGCACGTAGAATGTACGTAGCGGGTACGTCAGAGCTCGGGGACGTCTCTTAGCGGCTTGTAACGCTAACGGCAGGTACTTGGGAAACGCGGTAAGCTCGTGAAGACTCGTGAAGATTTTTCAACATGTTGAACAATGTCCACGACAGCCCCGAGTACCTACGAGTGGCCATTACCGTAAATCTCCGAGTTCGAATCAGGGCAAACTCGGAAGAACTCTTGGAATGAACTCGTACCGTGGGACAGGGCTTTCAGGAGAAAGAATTCACATTGAAACATCCTTTAATATTTCAATGCAGATATGATCATCAGAAGACATAATTATTAGTAAAAAGTAAAAGAAGATAGTTAGTATTTACTTTAAATAAAGAGCTTTCCTGACCTTTTTTGTGAAAAATTTCGAATCACAGCATGAAAATGTATTGTTCTGGCAATGTTTGATTTAGCCTGGCCAAATCCACAAGACGTTCCTGAGACATTGTCGACCTTAAATAATTCTTAATCAGCTTGAGTAAATGACCTCTCTGCAGAAGCCACCGTTGCTGGAATTGTTAATAACACGGAATCTCCCATTCTGAATTATGTTTACACATTGTGTTGTGCTGCAGCAAGTAAGAATGTCATTGTTCTATCTGGGACACATGACAATAAAACCCTCTTGATTCTTGACAAGTATTCTTAAGCTAACACAAACATTTGGAAACAGGTCATTGGATACTGAGTTGGATGATCAGCCATGATCATATTGAATGGCGGTGCAGGCTCGAAGGGCCGAATGGCCTACTCCTGCACCTGTTTTCTATGTTTCCATGTCATCAACTCTGTACTCTGTTAACAAGTTCAGCAGATCGAATGGTTTTAACTGTGCATTTACAAAATTCACCCTCCCACTAACACACCCACTCACACACACCCTCACACACACCCTCACACACACCCACACACACACTCACACACACATTCACACCCACTCACACAACCACACACACACCCACACACATCCACACACATCCACACACCCACACACACACTCACACACACACATTCACACCCACTCACACACACACACACACACACACATACTCACCCACACCCATACCCACACACACACACCCACACACACACATACCCACCCACACACACACACACACACAAACCCACCCACACACACACACACACACACACACACACACACACACACACACACACACACACCCACACACACACACCCACACACACACATACCCACCCACACACACACACACACCCCAATCACCAACACCCACACACACCACACACCACACACACACCCCCACACACACACACCCACACACACACACACACACACACACCCACTCACTCACACACACACACCCACACACACCCACACACACACACACACACACTCACACCCACTCACTCACACACCCACTCACATACATCCACACCCACAGACAAGCCCACACACACTGACGCCCACACACACACCCACTCACACACACACATTCACACCCACTGACACACCCACACCCGGGCCCGGACGACTGAAACAGCTGCAGTTGTCGACTCTCACCACCCCCCCGGGTGGGGCCACCGCGTCCACTGTAGCCGGTACCTTCACTGTCTCCGCGGGCGGGGCCACCGATGCTGCTGCCCGTATCTCTACTCCAGCCCCCCCCACCCCCGCCCCCACGGGCCTCCACCAGCGACTCCGCCCGCCGACCCACCCTCGCCTCGCCACCGGCCACCAGCGTCCAGAGCCGTCACCTCACCACAGCTCCCGGCCCACAACCTCCACCATGCGGACAACGCGTGGTCTGTCTCTGCTGGGCCCTAGTGCTCCCCCCCCACCCCCACAATCTCCTACACGGTAGATCCATCAGTTATGATGGGTCTCCCCCTTCCCCCTCTTTTAATCAGGTTACCCCGAACACAGGCACGGAAATCGCTATCAAAACACGCAGGGAGGACAATTTCTTGGTGGCCGCATACACGTGAAGCTTCGGCCGTGGGCCCTGTGGACGGTAACATCGGGAGCTGACCTGGTTGGTGACCGACTGCGAACTCCAGCAACAGCAGCTTGGTCCGCCCTGAATCGTGGGGCTTGAATCGGCCGGTTCACGGGGCCTTTAATCGCCCGGCGGGGACTTCAACATCGGGAGCCTCGATCGCCTCGACGCAGCGGTTTGATTTTAAGCCGCGCTGGGCGATGAAAGGCCCCGCGAACTGGCCGATTCAGCGGCTGATAAAGTCCGGGTTACAAAACATGGGGGGGGGGGACCGTCCCCCACCTCTCAACGCATGGGGGGTACGTGTGTCCCCCCCGCCCCTCCCCCCAGGATTTCCGCCCATGCCCGACCACACACCCGCCAGTTAAAATTCCCCTCTTTATTATGGATGACAATTTCTACGAATTACGATATATAAAACTATGTCGGCTCACACAAAATGGGAATGCTAGTCTTCACAAAATATATGCAAACATTTTCTGAGATTTCAGGACATTCCTGGCCCCCCTCCTTTGGTTCCCGGGCCCCCTTCTGGCCCCCCTGCACCCCCCCCTCTCATAGGCCCTGATCCGTACACTGTAAGCGGCTCGATTGTAATCATGTATTGTCTTTCCGCTGACTGGTTAGCACGTAACAAAAAGCTTTTCACTGTACCTCGGTACACGTGACAATAAACTAAACTGAAATTGTTCAAAGAGAAGTCTTTTCAAGCAGGCAGTTGTTTCAGAATCAGAATCAGAATCAGAATCAGATTTTATTCGCCAAGTATGTTTCGCAACATACGAGGAATTTCACTGGCCAGGTCAGTCCTACAATTTAAATTAAAACATTACAAATCCAACATGCGTTTTTATTATTTTATGTCTATGTTTTAATGTAGTTTTTGTTATTTTTGTTGGGGTATGTGTGTGGGGGGGTGGGGGTGGTGTGGGGGGGTTGGGGGTAACTTTTAAATCTCTCCCTGCACGGGAGACCCGACCTTTTCTTTGTCGGGTCTCCGTTGTCGTTGGGGCTGCAACGAGGAGCGGCCTCCAACAGGAAGACCGGGGGCTCTGGTACCGACTACTCACCTCACCGTCGCGGAGCTGGCCGAGTCCAGAGCGGGTGGAGCTGTGGTGGACGCTGCTGCGACCCGACCCCCGGAGATTCGGTGGCTGCAACTGCGGGTTTGGCGGACGGCACCGGGAGCCCGCGGGACCCTGGAGGGAGACCGCTTTTCAGGGCTCCCGCAGCGGCGACTTCTCCCGCCCGAGTTGCGGGGTTGAAGAGCTCCTGGAGCGGGGCCTTACAGCACTGCCCCGCGCGGCTTGGAATGGCCGCGGGTCTCTGCGAGCGCACGCCGGGGGCTCTAACACCAAGAACCCGGTGCGCGACCTTGCATCACCCGGCGTGGCTTAAATGGCCACGGGACAATCGCCATCGCCCGCCGGGGGTTTTGACTTTGACTCTGACATCGGGGGGGGGGGGGGGGGGGGGAGTGCAGTGGAGAGAGAAGTTTTTTTGGCCTTCCATCACAGCAATGTGATGGATGTTTATGTAAATTATGTTGTGTCTTGGGTCTATTTGTTTGTAATGTATGGCTGCAGAAACGGCATTTCGTTTGGACCTCAAGGGGTCCAAATGACAATAAATTGAATTGTATTGTATTGTATTGTATTGTATGATCATTCTACCACAATTAGAGAACAGTGCTGAACTACCATCTACCTCTTTGATGTCCCTCCTACTATCTTTGACTGGACTTTGCTGGCTTTACCTTGCACTAAACGTTATTCCCTTATCTTGTATCTGTACACTGTGAATGGACGATTGTAATCATGTATTGGCTTTCCGCTGACTGGTTAGCGCGCAGCAAAAAGCTTTTGACTGTACCTCGGTACACGTGACAATGAACTAAACTGAACTGAGCAAATTGTGAACTTTCATAATTGCAATTGTGAAAAAGATACATGTTCTAGATGCGCTGGGGACACATCCTCAGTGATGTGGCCTCAGGGTCATCGGGTGTATGGGGTCTCACAACATCAGACACCCTCGCCCAGGCGACCCAGCCGGGGTTGATCAGGTCACAACATGCGCCCCAGCAGCAACAGCCCACGGATCAGCCATCTTAGTAACCACTCTGCAGGGGTTGGGAGACTCTAGTGCGTGGAGGGACTGGGCTCTGTGGGGTGAGTCCTGGCCGGGCTCCTCCTGCATCTCACCAGGTTCAAGGCCCGTGCGTGCGCAGCACCTCTTTCTCCTTCTCCGAGCATTTCATTCTCGCCTGATGGAACTTTAGGCCACGGTGGTTCATTAGGCCTTTGCGTAGCTTTATTGGGCGTCTTTTTGAATCATTCCATATTCAAATAGAAGGGGAGCAGGTTGAAACTCAGGCTAGGGTGCTTAGTCTAAATAAGGGGGATTATGAAGGTATGAGGACTGAGCTGATCAAAGTTGACTGGGATAGCAGACTCAAGAATAAGACGGTACATGAGCAGTGGTGTACGTTTAAGGATCTACTGTATAACCTTCAAGAAAAATTTATTCCTATGAAGAAAAAAAGGGGTAAGGGTAAGAACAGTCAGCCATGGCTCAGTAAAACTATAAAGGATAGTATTCGGCTGAAGGCAAGGGCATATAAGGTAGCCAGAGATAGTGGGAGGGTAGAGGATTGGGAAGCATTTAAAGGTCAGCAAAAAATAACTAAGAGATTAATTAAGACGGGGAAAATAGACTATGAAAGGAATTTAGCGAACAACATAAAAACTAATAGTAAGAGTTTTTATAGCTATATAAAAAGGAAAAGGGTGGCTAAGGTGAACGTTGGTCCATTGGAGGGTGAGACTGGAGAGTTGTTGGTGGGGAACATGGAAATGGCAAAGGCATTAAACGAGTATTTTGTATCAGTCTTCACCATAGAAGACACAAAAAATATTCCAACGCTGGATAAACAGGGGGCGGTAGGAATGGAGGAGCTAAATACTATTAAGATCACCAAGGAGGTGGTATTAGGGAAATTAATGAGACTGAAGGAGGATAAATCCCCTGGGCCTGATGGATTACATCCAAGGGTCTTGAGGGAGATAGCGGTGGGGATTGTGGATGCATTGGTGATAATTTTCCAAAACTCCCTGGAGGCAGGAACGGTCCCAGTGGATTGGAAAATGGCCAATGTAACACCTATATTTAAAAAAGGAAGTAAACAGAAGGCGGGTAACTATAGACCGGTTAGTCTAACATCGGTGGTGGGTAAAATGTTAGAGACAATTATTAAAGAAACACTAACGGGGCACTTGGATAAACATGACTTCATCGGACAGAACCAGCATGGTTTTGTGAAGGGGAAGTCCTGTTTAACGAATCTGCTCGAATTCTTTGAGGAAGTAACAACCCGGGTGGATAAAGGGGAACCGGTGGATGTGGTATACTTGGACTTCCAAAAGGCTTTTGACAAGGTGCCACATAAGAGACTATTGCTAAAAATAAAAAATTATGGGATTGGGGGTAATATATTAGCATGGGTAGAGGATTGGCTAACAAATAGGAAGCAGAGAGTGGGGATAAATGGTTCATACTCGGGATGGCAACCGGTAACTAGCGGGGTTCCGCAAGGGTCGGTGCTGGGACCCCAGTTGTTCACAATTTATATAAATGATTTGGAGGAGGGAACCAAGTGTAATATATCAAAATTTGCGGACGATACAAAAATGGGAGGAAAAGTAGGGGATGAGGAGGATAGGAAGAGTCTGCAAAAGGATATAGATAAGCTAGGTGAGTGGGCAACAACTTGGCAGATGAAATTTAATACTAATAAATGTGAAGTCATTCACTTTGGGAAAAAAAATGATAGGGCAAGTTATTTTCTAAATGAGGAGGAGCTGCGTTGTAATGCAACGCAAAGGGATCTAGGGGTAGTAGTACATGAATCACTAAAAGTTAGTATGCAGGTGCAGCAAGCAATCAGGAAGGCCAATGGAGTTTTGGCCTTTATTGCTAGGGGGATTGAGTATAAAAACACGGAGGTCTTGCTGCAGCTGTACACAGTATTAGTGAGACCACATTTGGAATACTGTGTACAGTTCTGGGGTCCATACTTAAGAAAGGATGTACTAGCCCTGGAGGCAGTGCAGCGAAGGTTTACAAGATTAATTCCTGCAATGAGGGGATTGACATATGAGGAAAGGTTAAGTAGGCTGGAACTCTACTCTTTGGAGTTTAGAAGAATGAGAGGCGATCTCATTGAAACATATAAGATCGTGAGGGGCCTTGATCGGGTGGATGCACCGAGGATGTTCCCAATGATCGGGGAAACTAGAACTAGGGGACATAGTTGCAGAATAAGGGGGGGTTCTTTAAAACTGAGATGAGGAAGAACTTCTTCACCCAGAGGGTGGTTAATTTATGGAATTCACTGCCCCAGGGAGCAGTGGAAGCAGAAACGTTAAATATATTTAAGTCTAAAATAGATGGTTTTTTAGCTGCCAAGGGGATAAGGGGCTACGGGGAGAGGGCAGGGATATGGACCTAGGTATGGTTAGTATAGTAAGACCTGAGTGATCTCCTGGACAAGTGTCGATCGCCTGGATTGGGGTCGGAGAGGAATTTCCCGGATTTTTTTCCCGAATTGGACCTGGGTTTTTATCCGTTTTTTTGCCTCCCCCAGGAGATCACGCGGTTCTTGGGGTGGAGAGGGGTGATAGCGGTATAAAGGGGAGGGTAGTGTCTTGTGTTCTGTGTCTTGTGTCTACTGTTTGTGGGTAAGGGTGTCTGTTTAGTGTTCAGCCATGAGCGAATGGCGGTGCGGGCTCGACGGACCTGGTGGTCTACTCTCGCACCTACTTTCTATGTTTCTATGTTTCTATGACACAGACTGGGGCGCTAACCCAGCCTCTCCCGGGTGCCGTCAACTGTCTCTCCAGTAGTCACCAAACTATTCTTGGTTGTCACCCAGTCTATTCCTATTTGCCACTGGCAGAGCCAGACTTCAGTGTGACAAAAAACTTGTCCATCTCACAAGGAAAAATAATGACCGGGCTATTCATATCGTCAGCGTTAAAATCCTCTGTCGACACAAGGAGTAAAGGAAGAGAGAAGGAAAGATATTGCAAAGAGGGAAATATCATCAACCTTCATTTTAGCCGTGCAATCAAAGAGCAAGGTTCTGGCCGACTTTGTTACTGAATGTGAAGTGAGTTTTCAGTCTGCAAACCTTTCCCCTTTCCCCATCATCGTGACTTGCACCCTGGCGCTCGTTCCAATTAACTTCACCCAGTGCAAGCTGCTGACAGTCTCATTATTCACCGGCAGGAATACTCTTCAGAGGAAATTGAAAGGAACTCTGACATCTTTGTGAAGTCCGCACATAACATGGTATCTAATGAGTAGACATCCGCGTTTAATGTGAACTTCAAACGGTGCAGCCTTCACAGTCAGAATCACTGATTTTAAATTTGATCAACAAGATATGAGGCGTCACGATGGCGCAGCGGTTGAGCGGCTGCCTCGAGACGCGGGTTCGATCCCGACTAGGGGTGCTTGGCTGTACGTTCTCCCCGTGACCTGCGTGGGTTTTCTCAGAGTTCTTCGGATTCCTCCCACACTCTAAAAATCTACAGGTATGTTGGTGGACAATAACGCTGGACTTTCTCCAGCATTTCTGTCTACCTTCGAGCCAGCACCGCCATTCAATGTGATCATGGCTGATCATTCCCGATCAGTACCCCGTTCCTGCCTTCTCACCATATCCCCTGACTCCACTATCTTTAAGAGCCCTATCTAGCTCTCTCTTGAAAGTATCCAGAGAACCGGCCTCCACCGCCCTCTGAGGCAGAGAATTCCACAGACTCACAACTCTCTGGATGAAAAAGTGTTTCCTCGTCTCTGTTCTAAATGGCTTACCCCTTATTCTTAAACTGTGGCCCCTGGTTCTGGACTCCCCCCAACATCGGGAACATGTTTCCTGCCTCTAGCGTGTCCAAACCCTTAACAATCTTATATGTTTCAATGAGATACCCTCTCATCCTTCTAAACTTCAGAGTGTACAAGCCCAGCCGCTCCATTCGATCAACATATGACAGTCCCGCCATCCCGGGAATTAACTTTGTAAACCTACGCTGCACTCCCTCAGTAGCAAGAATGTGGGAGTCGGGATGGTTGTTGTATTTTCATTGATAAGATCAGCTTCAGAAAACCAGCATGTGGGAGAGTGGATGGGAGAGGGAGAGAAATGAGAGGGACTGCTGTGAGGTTTTACAATGGCAAATACCAGGAGAATTCATTGAACAAAGTTGAACGTGACTCAGCATGGCTCCTTGATGACAAGATACACACAAAATGCTGGCGTAACTCAGCGGGACAGGCAGCATCTCTGGAGATAAGGAATGGGCGACGTTTCGGGTCGAGACGCTTCTTCAGACTGATGTCATGGGAGGGGGCGGGACAGAGATAGAATGTGGTCGGAGACAGTAAGACCAAAGATCCTACAGCGAGCAAGATGGTCCACTCGACGAAAAAGACATAGTACGGTCGTGGGCAGATTCACGGGTAATTTTCGGCCCCATTTCCGTAACCGGCTTCCGTCCCCGCACCAAAGATCCCGTAGCGGAGCAAAGATACTAGCGCGGAGACGGAAGCCGGTTACGGAAACATCCTCGTAAAAATACAAGTTATTTGAGAAAAATCTTCTCCTCGTTTTCAGAATTATAATTTATTAACACAAACTGTTCCCCCGCAACGTTGATTACACTGCGAGTCGGGTCGGGTCGGGTCGGGTCGCTCCATTGCGTACTACAGGTCAGCCCATTGCATTTAGAAGGAGTGGTCTATCTTGCTCCACTATAGGATCTTTGAGTGAGATTGGTTGGAGAACTTTTTTTTTTTTCTTTTTTCTTTATTTATATAGCACATTTTTAGTCAACTTGCATTGACCCCAAAGTGCTGCACATAATTACATCCACACACACAGGCAAAGGTGGGTGAAGTGTCTTGCCCAAGGACACACACAGGCAAAGGTGGGTGAAGTGTCTTGCCCAAGGACACAACGACAGTATGCACTCCAAGCGGGATTCGAACCAGCTACCTTCCGGTTGCCAGCCGAACACTTAGCCCATTGTGCCATCTGTCGTCCCGACTGGGAAGGGGGATGGGATGGAGAGAGAGGGAAAGCAAGGGCTACTTGAAGTTAGAGAAGTCAATGTTCATACCGCTGGGGTGTAAGCTGCCCAAGCTAAATATGAGGTGCAGTTCCTCCAATTTGCGCTGGGCCTCACTCTGACAATGGAGGAGGCCCAGGACAGAAAGATCGGTGTGGGAATGGGAGGGGGAGTTGAAGTCTTTCTTGATATTAAGAGCAAGGAGAAAAAAAGAGGTTGTGTCACACAAATCCCGACCGCTGCTGGAAGTGGATTTGGTCGAAGACTAATTTGACCCGGGAAGATTGGGTGCAGAGAAGGTTTACGAGGGCGTTGCCAGGAAGGTGGAATGTATTGACACAGGCGGCTGTGGAGGCAAAGGCATTGGGTATTTTTAAGGCGGAGATTGTCAGGTTCTCGATTGGGAAGGGAGTCAAAGATGACGGGGAGACGGCAGGAGAATTGGAGTTGAGCGGGAAAAATAGATCAGCCGTGATTGAATGGTGGAGTAGACTAGACGGGCTGAATGGCCCAACTCTGCTACTTTGAATTATGGCTCACAAAGAGAACACCGTCTCACGTTGAGTTGAGTGTAGTTTATTGTCACGTGTACCGAGGTACAGTGAAAAGCTTTTGTTGCTTTTGTGAATCTGGAATTGGTCAGGTCAACTCGAGAGGTCGGACAACATTTCACCCCAGAACCTGAGGAAGTGTCCCAAATGGACAAGATTCTGTTTCACTTTCCGCAGAGGCTGACGGACCTACGGAATGCTTCCACCGTTTTCTGTTATTGTTTCATAGAATTTTGGATGATCAGCCATGATCACATTGAATGGCAGTGCAGAGTCGAAGGGCCAAATGGCCTACTCCTGCACCTATTGTCTATGTTTCTATGAAACATAGGAAATAAGCGCAGGAGTAGGCCATTCGGACCTTCGCCTATTCCAGATGATCATGGCTGATCATAGAAACATAGAAAATAGGTGCAGGAGTAGGCCATTCGGCCCTTCGAGCCTGCACCGCCATTCAATATGATCATGGCTGATCATCCAACTCAGTATCCTGTACCTGCCTTCTCTCCATACCCCCTGATCCCTTTAGCCACAAGGGCCACATCTAACTCCCTCTTAAATACAGCCAATGAACTGTGGCCTCAACTACCTTCTGTGGCAGAGAATTCCACAGATTCACCACTCTCTGTGTAAAAAATGTTTTTCTCATCTCGGTCCTAAAAGACTTCCCTCTTATCCTTAAACTGTGACCCCTTGTTCTGGACTTCCCCAACATCGGGAATAATCTTCCTGCATCCAGCCTGTCCAACCGCTTAAGAATGTTGTACGTTTCTATAAGATCCCCCGTCAATCTTCTAAATTCTAGCGTGTATCATCCAAAATCAGTACCCCGTTCCTGCTTTTTCCCCCCATATCCCTTGATTCCTTTAGCCCCAAGAGCTAAATCTAACTCTCTCTTGAAAACATCCAGTGAATTGGCCTCCACTGCCTTCAGTGGCAGAGAATTCCACAGATTCACAACTCTCTGGGTGAAGAAGCTTTTCCTCATCTCAGTCCAAAATGGCCGACCCCGTATGCTTAAACTGTGTGCGACCCTTGGTTCTGGACTCCCCCAACATCGGGGAACATTTCCCCTGCATCTAGCCCGCCCGATGCTTCACATTTCAAACATCGACACTTTTCGGTTTTCTCTCAGAGATTACAGGCACAGCCTGCTCGATCTCACGTCGAATGGTCCCGTCATCCCAGGAGCCAGTCCTGGTAAATTTTCACTGCGAGCCCTCTGTAGAAGACGTGTCCATTTTTTTCAGTTAAATATTTGAGGATTTGACGAAAGGCAAGCAACCGGAATGACACGGATTAATCGGAAGGTTCCAGCGTAAATTGAGAAGACGTCAGCTTGTGTCAAACTAAGATAATGAATATCTGGACAAATTACAGATCAGAAGTTAGTGGGTAATATCTACCTGGCATTTGGACAGACACTTGACAGTATCCCACATCACCACTGACTTGTAATATATACACGGGGCAAGCATGTCAGATTATGAAACAACGGGTCGATTAAATATGCTTCAGCCTTCTTTCCAGGGGTGAGTGACTATAGACCTGCGCGGGAACGTATGACTCCCCCCAGCTTCCGTTTGGTTCAGTTTAGTTTTGAGATACAGCGCGGAATGTTGGCAGGAACCAGAGCATCCAGGGAAACCCAGAAGGAACTGGTGGAGGTGAAGGAAGGAACTGCAGATGCTGGTGTAACACCGAAGATAGACACCGAGGTTAGACAGCGGGACAGGAAGCATCTCTGGAGAGAAGGAATGGGCGATGTTTCGGGTCGAGACCCTTCTTCTGAGTCTGAAGGAGGGTCTCGACCTGAAACATCGCCCATTCGGGGCAAGACCCTTCTTCAAACTCTGAAGAAGGTTCTCAACCTGAAACGTCGCCCATTCCTTCTCTCCAGAGATAAAATGGTACCGCTGTACACAGGTAACTCTGTACACAGGTACATTGATATACAGGTACATTTGTACACAGGTAACTCTGTAGACAGGTACATCAATACACAGGTAACTCTGTAGACAGGTACCTCTGTACACAGGTAACTGTAGACAGGTACATCAATACACAGGTAACTCTGTAGACAGGTACCTCTGTACACAGGTAACTCTGTAGATAGGTACATTGATATACAGGTACATTGATACACAGGTAACTCTGTAGAC
>NC_045966.1:4031834-4058233 GCF_010909765.2 Amblyraja radiata | reverse complement strand
GCCCAGCCGCTCCATTCTCTCAGAATAATTTGGCATTATTAGTTCACAAACTTTCAACATGCTAAGAATAAACTGAATAGTTCAAACTTGGCTAACCATTGAGTTTGTTCCCCCTTGAATCAGCATAGTTTTAATATCGGTAATATCCTTGGCGCTTGCCTCTGAACCAGGTTAAAATAATATATTATCATCAAAATTTAACTTTTGGTAATAACCGACTGGTAGGGAATTGAAAAATGAAAAATGTTGAAAATATTAAGCTCTGAAATTACACTGTGTGAATATTAGAGGAGGTGTTAAGTATTCCTTAATATTCATGTAACATATTTCCAAGTCCACGAATTCCTCTCTGAGACAAACCTCACAATTTTCATCTATTAAGGTGATTTCTTAATGCAGCTTGAAGCAGCTTTCAAACACGGCAGTCGTTGGTATAATCCTGGAAGCCCTGTTGATCCTGGGAGTGCGTCATTTAACCCATCATTTTATCCTAAACATGTCCATGTCTTTAAACCGAGAGGAAAATGGGAATTCCAATTGAAAGCTCAAAGCGGCGGCACGGTGGCGCAGCGGTAGAGTCGCTACCTCACAGCGCCAGAGTTCTGGGTTCGATCCTGGCCACGGGGGCTGTCTGTACTCCTGCAGCTATTTTCTGTTTTTATGTTTCTATGACCTGGTTTGAGAGCTTCAAGTTTGGCGCAGTGAATATCACCTTCGTGGACCAGACACGATGAAGTTCTCGGTAAGAAGGCACGCCAACGCCTCTACTTCCTGAGTTCACTGATGGAATTCAGCATGGCTCCATTGATGCTCACAGACATCTGCAGAAGCATCGCTGAACGCTAACTGTTGCGTTGCATCACAGCTTAGTTTGGGAACCACTCTGCCCAAGACCACTAGAAATTGCAGAGTTGTGGATGTAGCCCAGTCCATCACACAGACCACACTCCCCACCATTGTAGATGTAGCCCAGTCCATCACACAGTCCACACTCCCCACCATTGTAGATGTAGCCCAGTCCATCACAGACCACACTCCCCACCATTGTAGATGTAGCCCAGTCCCACACACACCACACTCCCCACCATTGTAGATGTAGCCCAGTCCATCACACAGACCACACTCCCCACCATTGTAGATGTAGCCCAGTCCCACACACACACCACACTCCCCACCATTGTAGATGTAGCCCAGTCCCACACAGACCACACTCCCCACCATTGTAGATGTAGCCCAGTCCATCACACAGACCACACTCCCCACCATTGTAGATGTAGCCCAGTCCATCACACAGACCACACTCCCCACCATCGCCTCCATCTACACTTCACACTGCCTCGAGAAAGCAGCCAACGTAATCAAAGACTCCGGTCATTCCCTCTTCTCCCCGCTCCCATTCTGCAGAAGGTACAGAAGCTTGAAAACCCGCACCACCAGACTCAGGAACAGCTTCTTCCCCTCTGCTATCAGGCTTCTGAACGGCCCTTCCATCAGCTAGGGTGCTGTCCGATTCACCTCGACCCCATTGCGGACATTGGACATTGTCTCTGGAACTGATGCGCTACAATGCTGAGAACTATATTCTGCACTCTGTTGCAGATCCAAGTCTGGTTTTGCTATTGAGGACCTTTCCACCATGCCATAATGTGGAATATACGCAACCATACTCTCAGTTTGAGCTACGACTTTGAGCTTGTTGCTGTGGTCTCTGTATGTATTCTTATTAAAGTACTTATTAGAACTTATTAAAGTTCTATGACTCAGTGTCAACAGTACTTTACACATCTGCCCCTTTGCTCTACCTGTTGTACTTGAGTTTGACTGGATTATATTTAAGTGACATATTATCCGATCTGATTGCATAGCGCGCAAGACAAATCTTTTCTCTGTACCTCAGCGCACGTGACCATAATAAACTAAAACTTAATTGACAAAACTTGTGTAACAATTAAGATGGCGCAGCTGTAGAGTTGCTGCCTCACGGCGCCAGAGACCCAAGTTCGATTCTGACTACGGGTGCTGTCTGTACGGAGTTTGCACGTTCTAGAAACTTACAAAATTCTTAAGTTATAGAAACTTACAAAATTCTTAAGGGGTTGGACAGGCTAGATGCAGGAAGATTGTTCCCGATGTTGGGGAAGTCCAGGACAAGGGGTCACAGTTTAAGGATAAGGGGGAAATCTTTTAGGACCGAGATGAGGAAAACATTTTTCACACAGAGAGTGGTGAATCTCTGGAATTCTCTGCCACAGAAGGTAGTTGAGGCCACAGTTCGTTGGCTGTATTTAAGAGGGAGTTAGATGTGGCCCTTGTGGCTAAAGGGATCAGGGGGTATGGAGAGAAGGCAGGTACAGGATACTGAGTTGGATGATCAGCCATGATCATATTGAATGGCGGTGCAGGCTCGAAGGGCCGAAATGGCCTACTCCTGCACCTATTGTCTATGTTTTTATGTTTCTATGTTCTCCCTGTGACCTCCGGGTGCTCCAGTTTCGTTCCGAAGGTTAGTAGGTTAATTGGCTTTGGTAAAATTGCAAACTGAGATGGTGCTGGTGTGCGGGGAGATGTCTGGTCGGCGCGGGCTCGGTGGGCCACAGGGCCTGTTTCCGCGCTGTACCTCCAAACCAAACTAAAGTAGACTGCTGGGGAGAGGCTGCAAGTGTTGCTGGAAGGCAGGCTGTCAACAGACATGCCGTGCAGAATAACTTGTGTTGTGGTGAGATAATTAATGCGACACGCCATCCATGTCCCACGGTTTCCAGCCTGCAGATTCCAGGCAGGCGTTACCTGTCATCAAAGCAGCAATCTTCACACCGAGTATCTGTTGACACGAGCCTCTCCGCTCAGCACTCCATCCCCTGCCTTGCGAGCTGCAGACTCATGGAGTCCCATCCCGCAGTAGGGGCCTAAATCTATGCTGACAGAATGCCGCAGAGTTGGACGGGCTTTGCCAGCACTTTCCTGAATGTTCTGCACACTTGTAGTTTAGTTTAGACAATAGACAATAGACAATAGGTGCAGGAGTAGGCCATTCGGCCCTTCAAGCCAGCACCGCCATTCAATGTGATCATGGCTGATCATCCACAATCAGTACCCCGTTCCTGCCTTCTCCCCATATCCCCTGACTCCACTAATTTTAAGAGCCCTATCTAGCTCTCTCTTGAAACCTTAGTGTGTGTAGTTTGGTTATTAGAGCAGGGGTGTGACGGTTGGTGCTGTTTTTCTCATTAGTTTTCACGTGTTTTTCAATTAGTTTTCTGCAGTTCCCGGATCTCTCGCCTGCCCCGGGACTGGCTGTAGCGCCCAAGTCAGCTCGCATGCCCCGGGACTGCCTGCAGTTCCCAGGTCGCGAAAACGAATTGAAAAAAAAAATACGCCTGCGGGCCAGATGATTTTGGGTTAGGGGCTGTAGGTTGCTGACCCCCTGTTTTGGAGGTACAGCGCAGATACAGGCCCTTCGGCCCACATGGTCCGCGCTGACCAGCGATCGATTTCCCTCCGGTGATGAATAAAGTTCTATAGTATCGATCACCCTGTACACTCGCACTGTCCCACACACACTGGGGGACAATTTACAATTTTAACCAAAGCCAATTATCCTACAAACCTGCACGTCTTTGGAGTGTGGGGGGGAAACTGAAGATCTCGGTGAAAACCCACGCAGGTCACGGGGAGAACGTGCAAACTCCGTACAGACAGCGCCCGTAGTCAGGATCGAACTTGGTTCTCTGTCGCTGTGAGGCAACAACTCTACCGCTGCGCCACCGTGCCGCCCTTAAGGCCCTGTCCCACGAGCATGCGGCCTGCATGCGGCAAGCGCGACCAAACCGGAAGCAGGGGCCGCGCGGAGGTCGAGTGAGTGACGTGAAGTTCGGGCGAAGTCCGCGGGAAGTTTGCGCGTGACGTACGGCGTCAAGACACTGCGCACGCCCGTCGAGGCGGTGCGTACGGCGTCGAGGCGGCCGCGGGCCGGCAGGCCGTTGCCGCGCGGAATTTTTGAACACGGTCAGTTTTTCGGAGCCCCGCGCGATGTCAGGACCAGCTCCTCACAACTCCGATCGAAGCGGGACCGGCCCCGCGAGGCCGTACGGCTCAAGCGACCACGTTAGGTCGCGCTTGCCGCATGGAGTCGCGTGCTGGTGGGACCGGCCCTTTGGGCTCTTACAGCTATGATGTTGCTAGCTGGTCCACCACACTACTGCAAGCAGCTACAGACAGGGCCTGATGTGTTGGGGACAAGAGAGGCTCTCACGGCATCTCCCGTCTTTTATTTATCTGCTTGTGGGACGCAGCCCTTCCCAGATCATCTATCGTTTATCCTTAACCCCTGGTATCAGAATTACAAGGTAGACAAAATTGCTGGAGAAACGCAGCGGGTGCAGCAGAACCTATGGAGCGAAGGATAGGCAACGTTTCGGGCCGAAACCTAGAAGGAAATAGGCAACGTTTCGGACCGAAACCCGGAAGGGTTTCGGCCCGAAACGTTGCCTATTTCCTTCGCTCCATAGATGCTGCTGCACCCGCTGAGTTTCTCCAGCTTTTTTTGTGTACCTTCGATTTTCCAGCAACTGCAGTTCCTTCTTAAACATCAGAATTACAAGCCCTGGTGAGTTATGTTAGTATTTCTGTTGTGAACGTAAAGAATCCTTTACCAAGAACGAGAGGACAAAATGTGTAGGAAGGAACTGCAGATTGCAGGTTTACACCGAAGATAGACACTAAATGCTGCAGTAACTCAGCGATGACAGGCAGAATCTCTGGAGGAAAGGAATGGGTGACGTTTCTGGTCGAGATGTTATTCTCTTTATCCTGTGGACGGCTCGGTTGTAATCATGCGTAGTATTTCACCACGGTGACATAGAAACATAAAAACATAGAAAATAGGTGCAGGAGTAGGCCATTCGGCCCTTCGAGCCTGCACCGCCATTCAATATGATCATGGCTGATCATCCAACTCAGTATTCCGTACCTGCCTTCTCTCCATACCCCCTGATCCCTTTAGCCACAAGGGCCACATCTAACTCCCTCTTAAATATAGACAATGAACTGTGGCCTCAACTACCTTCTGTGGCAGAGAATTCCACAGATTCACCACTCTCTGTGTGAAAAATGATTTTCTCATCTCGGTCCTAAAATACTTCCCTCTTATCCTTAAACTGTGACCCCTAGTTCTGGACTTCCCCAACATCGGGAATAATCTTCCTGCATCTAGCCTGTCCAACCCCTTAAGAATTTTGTAAGTTTCTATAAGATCCCCCCTCAATCTTCTAAATTCTAGCGAGTACAAGCCGATGTACTGACGGGTTAGCACGCAACATAAAAGCTTTTCACTGTACCTCAGCACACGTGACATTAAAACTAAACTAAGGGGGTTTTCCTCCCACATCCCAACGATGTGCGGGTTTTTGTAGATTAATTTCCCCCCTGTAAACTGTGCAAGTGGGATAACGTGGAACTCGGGTGAACGGGCGATTTGTAGGGGTGAACTGAGAGAAAGGCGAGGCTGGGCTTGTCTACTCTGGAGTTTAGAAGGATGAGAGGGCATCTCATTGAAACATATAAGATTATTAAGGGTTTGGACACGCTAGAGGCAGTAAACGTGTTCCCGATGTTGGGGGAGTCCAGAACCAGGGGCCACACAGTTTAAGAATAAGGGGTAAGCCATTTAGAACGGAGACGAGGAAACACTTTTTCACACAGAGAGTTGTGAGCCTGTGGAATTCTCTGCCTCAGAGGGCGGTGGAGGCAGTTTCTCTGTATACTTTCCAGAGAGAGCTAGATAGGGCTCTTAAAGTTAGCGGAGTCAGGGGATATGGGGAGAAGGCAGGAACGGGGTACTGATAGGGGATGATCAGCCATGATCACATTGAATGGCGGTGCTGGGTCGAAGGGCCGAATGGCCTACTCCTGCACCTATTGTCCATTGTCTATTGATCAGCCATGATCACATTGAATAGCGGTGCTGGGTCGAAGGGCCGAATGGCCTACTCCTGCGTCTATTGTCTATTGTCTATAACAGGCTGAGGGACCCGTTTCCATGCTGTGTCTTTCAATCAATCACTCCACAGCCATGGTGGGAGTTGAGTTCAGAGCTGGAGATCAGTGGTCCACGTGTCGGGGCAGGTACAGAGTTTGTTACCGTGCCTGCACTCTGAATCAGAGCAGGGAGTTCTCCGAGAGTCCAAGTCAAACGACCTTGAACCTCCCCCCACAGCTAAAGCACCAAAACTAGTCACTGCTGTTTGCAAGTGTTGCTCCGTTCAAATTGGCCCACGCTGATGGCCCGACAGAATTAATTCCTCGCCTGAGAAGGATTTGATTTCCTCACGAGGATATGAAATTGGCTGTATAAATGCAAGGACTATTCTCGTCCCTAAGTCTTACACTATGGAAGATTAAACCATTTGGGATCGGCTGGTATTTTCTAACGAAACAAGATCCCTCGGTAAGCTGTGAGCAGGTCTTGTGTGTCGGAGAATAACAATGTGAAAAGTAGAGAACTCACAGAAATTAGGTTTAACCGAGTGGTACACAGAAAATAATGGGTAACTCGGAGAATCACAGGATGTAATCTAATCGAGAGCTTCAGATGAGTTGGATATGCATAAAATAATGGGTTCTTGGAAGTGAATTACCAGTCTTAATCCAGTCAAGTGGTTTGGATGATTTATATAAAGATATATAAAATATTCAACACTTGACAGTGGGCTGCATGCTGTAATCATATCAAAAGGTCCAGAAATCCACATATGCACAATGATGAAGAATATTCCTATTGCTATGCCAATTTATCATTGCATGCGTGGAATTCTCTGCCACAGAAGGTAGTTGAGGCCACAGTTCATTGGCTATATTTAAGAGGGAGTTAGATGTGGCCCTATTGGCTAAAGGGATCAGGGGGTATGGAGAGAAGGCAGGTACAGGATACTGAGTTGGATGATCAGCCATGATCATATTGAATGGCGGTGCAGGCTCAAAGGGCCGAATGGCCTACTCCTGCACCTATTTTCTATGTTTCTATGTTTCTAAAAGCAAAAAAAAAGCCCTGAAGATTGTAGAAATCTGAGATAAAAACAAAACAGCGCAGGAGGATGAGGGGAGATCTTATAGAGAGGTATAAGATCTTGAGGGGAATAGATCGGGTAGACGCAGTGCTTGTCTCTTGCCCAGAGCAAGAGGAATCGAGGACCAGAGGACATAGGTTCAAGGTGAAGGGGTAAAGATTTAATGGGAATCTGAGGGGTAACTTTTTCACACAAAGAGCTCTTAAACATAGCGGAGTCAGGGGACATGTTGAGAAGGCAGGAACGTGGCACTGATTGTGGACGATCAGCCATGATCACATTGAATGGCGGTGCTGGCTCGAAGAGCCGAATGGCCTCCTCCTGCACCTATTGTCTATTGTCTATTGTCTATTGTAAGTACCCAGTCAATAAAAGTGTTGCAGAGACCAGCATTCATTTAGAAGGTAGACAAAAATGCTGGAGAAACTCAGCGGGTGAGGCAGCATCTACGGAGAGAAGGAATAGGCAACGTTTCGGGTCGAGATTCCTCTGTCTCAGCAGTCATTTTCCAAATGCACGCTTCGAGATAAAAATCCAGCCTATCATTCCACAGAGTAAAAGTGAGTGACCAAGATGTTATTTCTCGCTACTCTTTAAATGAAATGATTGCTGGGAAGACACAAAACTTAATACATTTTTCTGTCAAAAGCACAAAGTATTAAAGCCTTAAGGGCCTGTCTCACTAGGCGACTGCCGGTGACTTTCATAGTCCTAGCAGGACGCCGAAAAAACGGCTACTGGACTAATGGGCCTGTCCCACTTAGGTGATTTTTTTAGGCGACTACGGCAATGGAATTCACCGAAGTCAGCACCTGGCGACAACCTACGACAGCGCCTACGTCAGGAGAAGTCAAGCTACGACGATCGCCGACTCGCTGAAAAGTTTTGAATAGGTATGTTGCAAAGCATACCTGAAGCGTCGCTGAAAATCTGTCACAGCCCGTGTGCGCGATTTTGGCGCCGTTTATTGGGGGGCGGGTTTAAAACGCGATTTTCCCTAGGCTGTTCAAATCGAGGTTTTTCAGCCTAGTTAATTATTAACGAAAAATCGCTGGAAGATTCCGTAGCTGGAGCTATTTTTAGTTTTAAGGGCTTTCTTTACTTGTTATAGTAGGTTAAAAATTAACCTCTAAACCCCCGACCGCCGACAACGGGCCAGATCTCATAGAGGGGAAAACGGAAGGTAGGCTGTTTATTTTTACGTTAGAAAGGGCTTCTTAAGATCCCTTTATACAAAGTTTAATGTTGCGGGTAGCTAATTTGGGCCCCATCATATCCCGCAGTATTTTTCTGACCATTTGAGGGCACAAATCTACCGCAATGTGAACGTTCTAAACCAGCGCGTTCACAGGATCCCACTAGAAAGCTGATTTAAATGGACTTTAATTTACAGCAATTGAATTCCTTCCATTTGACCTATAAATTAATGTAAATGAGATTTAAAAATCATGTTTTATTGTGAATTATTTGTGAATATTATTTGCACACTTAGGCTAATTAAAAATGTTAATCATTTATTAAGTAATGGATAGATGTTTAGATCTAGTAATTGAAGTCTGAAATTAGCTACAATTAGGTAACTAACTAATTATGTGCTTTAATTTCAGGTCATCCAAGTAAGATTGTTTCATATTTGTTTCAGAATGCTTCAATCGATGATAACTGAACATTTCATTCAGTTCTCTTAATTTTTAAGAAAGTTATGGGCTATTTGACTGTTCACGATCACAGCTTTTTTGTTATGTCCATAGAAAATCAATAGGGAACAAGATGCTAATTTCCGAGCATGAAAATGGCCATAACATTTTAAATACTTGAGATATGAAAGTGAATTAGGTGTCAAATTAAACTTCTTTTTATGCTTTATCTGATGGGATAAATTGCAGACTTGATTTTTTAAATCTCAGAATTTTGTAATATTGCTATTTTGAATGTTTCAAAATCCAGCGGTGACCAGAAAGACGCTACGACTCTTTGGGTGACTGAGGAGACGACTCACGACCGTACAGGCGACACCCTGGCGACAGCATAGTCGCCTGAAGTCACCTAAAAAAAAATCCGCCTAAGTGGGACAGGCCCATTATGATGACACTAAATATGTTATAGGTGATATTGGTCCTCCAGTATAATAAATATATATGACCATATGTGCATGAATACTTACTTTCATGCTGAGTGTTAAATGGTCTTCACTGCTTCTCTCTCTCACTTTACTTCCCGAGATTGTGTTATTCCCCTTCATTAGCTTCTTAAGGGTCATTTGCGCATCATTACTCCAGGCCCTGTCACTTCCCCGTCTGTAAGTAATAACTACACATTAGCACCAGAGGCAGCAAGGAAAGCAGTACTCTGAATTCTCATGACTTTTTTCCGTTTGATATCACGGTAGTGATCGGGAGGGGAAACGTATTGGGAATTCTGAGTGCGAGCATTCCCAGCCGTATCAATACTGAACACGGGTACTGAGAAGCCTGAAGAAGGGGTTTCGACCTGAAACGTTGCCTATTTCATTCGCTCCAAAGATGCTGCTGCACCCGCTGAGTTTCTCCAGCATTTTTGTCTACCTACTGCACAGTTTAGTTTAGTTTAGAGATACAGCGCGGAAACAGGCCCGTCGACCCGCCGAGTCCGCGCCGACCAGCGATCCCCGTACATTAGCACTATCCTACACACACTAGGGACAATAGACAGTAGGTGCAGGAGTAGGCCATTCGGCCCTTCGAGCCAGCACCGCCATTCACTGTGATCATGGCTGATCATCCACAATCAGTACCCCGTTCCTGCCTTCTCCCCATATCCCTTGACTTTGCTATCTTTCAGAGCTCCATCTAACTCTCTCTTGAAAGCATCCAGAGAACCGGCCTCCACCGCCCTCTGAGGCAGAGAATTCCTCAGACTCACAACTCTCTGTGTGAAAAAGTGTTTCCTCATCTCCATTATAAATGGCTTATCCCTTAATTATTAAACTGTTGCCAATGGTTCTGGACTCCCCCAACATCGGGAACGTGTTTCCTGCCTCTAGTGTGTCCAAGCCCTTAACTCCCCCTCCCATTCCGAATCCGACCTTTCTGTCCTGGGCCTCCTCCATGGCCAGAGTGAGTCCCACCGTAAATTGGAGGAGCAGCACCTCATATTTCGCTTGAGCAGTTTACACCCCAGCGGTATGAACATTGACTTCTCTAATTTCAGGTAGTCCCTGCTTTCTCACTCCTTCCCCTCCCTTTTCCCAGCTCTCCCACAGCCCACTGTCTCCGCCTCTTCCTTTCTTCTTCCCCCCCCCCCCCCCCACATCAATCTGAAGAAGGGTCTCGACCCGAAGCGTCACCTATTCCTTCGCTCCATAGATGCTGCCTCACCCGCTGAGTTTCTCCAGCATTTTTGTCAACCAGTCAATATCCTCTCCACCGCACACACCCTGTGGAAGATCAAGGGAGTATTGTCGACTCAATTCAACAATGAGAGAAATACTGACAAAGTCGCTGACATTTCTGCCAAGGTACTGCAGACTTTGAAAGGCTGGACACATTCTGAAAGATCGGCATTGATGAATTAATATTTACTTCCTCTACGCTCGCAGAATAAACTCCACAGAGTTTGTGAGTTGAGTAGGTATTACTGGCTCTAGATCTTTCAAAACCCATGGATTTGTATCCGATGAGACTTGCAGCTTAAGGATTTCAGTTGTGGACTTGTGTTGTAAAAATTATGGTGGTATTGGGGAAGGGATTAAAATGAGAAACAAAATGAATTTTCATTGTGAATCTTCACTGGCAAACACAAACGTTGAGTGAAGCTGATGGAAGCTCTTAAGGGGATTATCAGCTTTGGGAATGTCGCACTGTCAATGGGAAGCCTCTGCCTGTCTTAGAATTGTATAAACTCTGCAGCAACATCATTCAGTGCACTTTTAATATGAACACAGAAGGAAAAATAAAATTATTGAAAGATAGGAAGAAGTCTATGAAATGATCTTTCTTTGTTGAGTACCACGAGGGTCAAACTTCCACCGAGGGCGGTGGAGGCCGGTTCTCTGGGTACTTTCAAGAGAGAGCTAGAGATAGGGCTCTTGAAGATAGCGGAGTCAGGGGATATGGGGAGAAGGCAGGAACGGATTACTGATTGGGGATGATCAGCCACGATCACATTGAATTGCGGTGCTGACTCGAAAGGCCGAATGGCCTACTCCTGCACCTATTGTCTACTGTCTATTGTCAGAGTCTGAGGGGTGATCTTACAATAGACAATAGACATTGCAATACTACCAGAGTGTACAAGCCGCTCCATTCTCTCAGCATATGACAGTCCCGCCATCCCGGGAATTAACCCTGTATACCTACGCCTCACTCCCTCAATCGGAAGAAACGTCTTTCTGGTCGCCACTGAATTTTCAACATGTTGAAAATTTTCGGCGAACTAAGACTGGTGCCGGCAGTCGCCGAAAAAGGTGGCGTAAGTGGGACAGGCCCTTCACTCTGTATAATTCTGTGTGACTCTCAGCGGCTCTGTCCCCACGGGCAAACTCTAATGCCCCTGTCCCACTTAGGAAACCTGAACGGAAACCTCTGGAGACTTTGCGCCCCACCCAAGGTTTCCGTGCAGTTCCCGGAGGTTGCAGGTGGTTGCCGGAGGTTGCAGGTAGTGGAAGCAGGTAGGGAGACTGGCAAAAACCTCCGGAAACCGCACGGAAACCTTGGGTGGGGGCGCAAAGTCTCCAGAGGTTTCCGTTCAGGTTTCCTAAGTGGGACAGGGGCATAACAGTACATCAAGGGTTCCTCCCCTCCACTGTGTGCCATGCATCTGCGTCAGTATTTGCCGCTGCAGGACAGACAGCGTTGTCATGTCTGGCGCTCGGTGTGAAGATGTGGCAAGGTTAGTGCGCAAATAGATTTGTCAACCGAGGATTCACCAAGGCAGAGCCAATAAGACACCTCACGGCAGCAAGCCCCTGTTGTGTGCATATATATAAATATTCAACTCCAGAAACAAAATTATCCAGATTGAATCAGACATGCAAATAAATCTTATTCCTTTGCACTTTGTTGCTGTTAGTTCTTCGGGGATAAAAATGACTTCACCGAGTTCCCCACCAGGATCTTAGTGCCTGCAGGCCTCATTGCAGGCCTTGTTCTCATCGACCTCGTCAATGCGAACAAATGATTTATATCGGGACTTAAATAAAGAAGCTGTATCTTTACGCTCTTCTCTTTCATTGCAGTGTCGCCTTTCCAATAACACTCCAGTTCTCACTCATACATTTACTGGAACGCACCATGTGACTGATCATTACGTCCACGATGCCCCCAGAATGGACGAATTCTTCAAACGTCAGGCTGTTTCGTTTAGGGATAACAGCGGGGAAACAGGACTTGGCCATCCGCTCAAAACCCCAATGCTCAGGGATCAACTTAATGCTGAAAAGACACAGAGTGCTGGAGTAACTCAGCGGGTCAGGCAGCATCTGTGGAGAACATGGATAGGTGACGTTTCACAGAGTGCTGGAGTAACTCAGCGGGCCAGGCAGCATCTGTGGAGAACATGGATAGGTGACGTTTCACAGAGTGCTGGAGTAACTCAGCGGGTGCAGCAGCATCTATGGAGCTAAGGAAATAGGCAACGTTTCGGGCCGAAACCCATAAGGGTTTCGGCCCGAAACATTGCCTATTTCCAGAAGGGTTTCGGCCCGAAACTTTGCCTATTTCCTTAGCTCCATAGATGCTGCTGCACCATAACTCAGTGGGTCAGGCAGCATCTGTGGAGAACATGGATAGGTGACGTTTCACAGAGTGCTGGAGTAACTCAGCGGGTCAGGCAGCATCTGTGGAGAACATGGATAGGTGACGTTTCACAGAGTGCTGGAGTAACTCAGCGGGTCAGGCAGCATCTGTGGAGAACATGGAAAGGCAGCGTTTTGGGTCGGGACTCTTCTTCAGACTGATTGTGTTGGGGGGGGGCGAGTGGGAGGGGGGGGAGAGCAAAGAAAGCTGGAAGAGAGGAGGGGCAGGACAAAGACTGGTAGGTCATAGGTTGATAGAAGTGAGGGGGGTGGGGGGGGAGATTGATAGGCAGATGGATGGACAAAGGCCTGAGATGAACAGACAGAAGGTGCGAGACAAATAAAGGATGTTGTCAAGCTTGAAAGGGTTCAGAGAAGATTTACGAGGATGCTGCCAGTACCAGCTAAAGGGAGAGGTTGAGTTGGCTGGGTCTCTATTCCTTGGAGCGCAGAAGGATGAGGAGTGATCTGATAGAGGTGTACAAAATCATGAGAGGAATAGATCGGGTAGATGCACAGGGTCTCTGGCCCAGAGTAGGGGAATCGAGGACCAGAGGACATAAGTTCAAGGTGCAATGTCTGCGATTTCTCTGCAATTTCTTACAGTCATTTCATAAGGTCAAAAGTGATAGGAGCAGAATTACGCCATTCGGCCCATCAAGTCTACTCTGCCATCAATCATGGCTGATCTATCTCTCCCTCCTAACCCCATTCTCCTGCCTTCTCCCCACCGAGTCCACGCCGACCAGTGATTCCCACACTATCCTAACACACTAGGGATAATTTACAATTACACCAAGCCAATTAACGTACAAACCTGTACGTCTTTGGAGTGTGGGAGGAAACCCGAGCACCCGTAGAAAACCCACTCAGGTCACGGAGAGAACGTACATATTCCGTGAAGACAAGCATCCGTAGTCAGGATCGCACCCGGGTCTCTGGTGATGTAAGGCAGCAACTCTACCGCTGCGCCACCGTTCCTCCAACACTTTGTGCTTTGAGCAAGATTCCAGCATCTGCAGTTCCTGGTGTCTCTCTCTCCATCTGGGTGAGTGGGCAAATGTTTGGCAGATGCAGTATAATGTGGATAAATGTGAGGTTATCCATTTTGGTGGCAAAAACAGGAAAGCAGACTGTTATCTAAATGGTGGCCGACTAGGAAAAGGGGAGATGCAGCGAGACCTGGGTGTCATGGTACACCAGTCATTGAAAGTAGGCATGCAGGTGCAGCAGGCAGTGAAGAAAGCCAATGGTATGTTAGCTTTCATAGCAAAAGGATTTGAGTATAGGAGCAGGGAGGTTCTACTGCAGTTGTACAGGGTCTTGGTGAGACCACACCTGGAGTATTGCGTACAGTTTTGGTCTCCAAATCTGAGGAAGGACATTATTGCCATAGAGGGAGTGCAGAGAAGGTTCACCAGACTGATTCCTGGGATGTCAGGACTGTCTCACGAAGAAAGACTGGATAGACTTGGTTTATACTCTCTAGAATTTAGGAGATTGAGAGGGCATCTTATAGAAACTTATAAAATTCTTAAGGGGTTGGACAGGCTAGATGCAGGAAGATTGTTCCCGATGTTGGGGAAGTCCAGGACAAGGGGTCACAGCTTAAGGATAAGGGGGAAATCCTTTAAAACCGAGATGAGAAGAACTTTTTTCACACAGAGAGTGGTGAATCTGTGGAATTCTCTGCCACAGAGGGTAGTCGAGGCCAGTTCATTGTCTATATTTAAGAGGGAGTTAGATGTGGCCCTTGTGGCTAAGGGGATCAGAGGGTATGGAGAGAAGGCAGGTACAGGATACTGAGTTGGATGATCAGCCGTGATCATATTGAATGGCGGTGCAGGCTCGAAGGGCCGAATGGCCTACTCCTGCACCTAATTTCTATGTTTCTATGTTTAACTTTGAAATTTGGGCACCTGGCACCCGTGGCAACCATACGATGCATGTGATGCAATGCAAAGTACCGCTGAGAGACGGGACGCAGTGCTACACACGGCCGTTTCTGCTGCTGACACGTGGCACTTCACAAGGACGGCCAGAGATTCGTCCCGGCGCCGGCGTCCTTGGCCCACTTGCTTCTCCCAGCAACTTAATGAAGCAATGCCCGTGTTAGCGGCGATCACCTCAGCCACGTGCAAGTTGGCCCCAGCGATTCTTTCTCCCCCGAAAAACGGAATTGAGTGCGTTTTACAGAAATTGATTAATGTGAGGTGGTGTGAATCATTTGTTAGCCGTGTGGTGAAGCGTAGCTGGAATGTGAGCGGCTCTTTGTCAATGACAGCTGAAAGGGACGGCCGCGCAGAACAGAATGTAAAGCATCAAGTTCAAACACAAACTCGTTCATTTCATTTCTCTCCCGGACGGACGCGGTACAGACAGTGGAAAGACACAACGGGGTTTGGAGAAAGATTCCCTGCCGACCCTGTTACTAACACAATGAATGAAGGCGCAGAAGACATTCTTCAGAACAGCTTGGACAACTCAATCTATGTCATGGCACTGGTGCAATCTGATGAATTGATACATGGGTCCAAACCTCAACGTTAAGAGACAGAGAGACCCCACAAAGAACTGTAGATACTGGAATCTTACTCACAACACTCAGGTAGAAGGTACAGGAGCCTGAAGACTGCAACGACCAGGTTCAGGAATAGCTACTTCCCCACAGCCATCAGGCTATTTAACCTGGCTCGGACAAAACATTAATAGCCCATTATCTGTTATTTGCACTTTATCAGTTTATTTATTCATGTGTTTTGTAGTCAATGCCGACTATGTTCTGTTGTGCTGAAGCAAAGCAAGAATTTCATTGTCCTATCAGGGACACATGACAATAAACTCTCTTGAACTTGAGTGTTGCAGCAACTCAAGGGTCTGTCCCACTTGTGAATCCCAAAATCCTGGGGGGCCGCGCGCGACTGCATCACCACGCACCATGCGCGCGTAATGCACGCCATGCGCGCATCACGTGCGATTCACGACGCGTAAATGATGTAGCTTAAATGACGCGCAAATGTCGCCCAAACGGGACAGGCCATTTCAGGACGGGCACGGTGGCGCAGCGGTAGAGTTGCTGCCTGGCAGCGCCAGAGATCCGGGGTTTGAACCTGACTACGGGTGCTGCCTATACATTCTCCTCGCGACCTGCGTAGGTTTTCTCCGGGTGCTCTGGTTTCCTCCCACACGCCAATTAGGTGTAATAATAATGATAATGGATGGGATTTATATAGCGCCTTTCTAATACTCAAGGCGCTTTACATCGCATTATTCATTCACTCCTCAGTCACACTCGGTGGTGGTAAGCTACTTCTGTAGCCACAGCTGCCCTGGGGCAGACTGACGGAAGCGTGGCTGCCAATCTGCGCCTACGGCCCCTCCGACCACCACCAATCACTCACACACATTCACACACATTCACACACAGGCAAAGGTGGGTGAAGTGTCTTGCCCAAGGACACAACGACAGTATGCACTCCAAGCGGGATTCGAACCGGCTACCTTCCGGTCGCCAGCCGAACACTTAGCCCATTGTGCCATCTGTCGTCTCATTAGGTGTAGGCTAATTGGCTTTGGATTAGTGCCTGTTTTAGTGTATAAGATTATCAGAAGAATAGATCGGTTAGATGCACAGAATCCTTTGACCAGAGTAGGGAGAATGGGGAAATAGAGGACATGGGTTTAAGGTGAGGGGGGAAAGATCTAGTAGGAACCCGAGGGGTAACATTTTTTCACACAAAAGGTGATAAGTGTATGGAACGAGCTGCCGGAAGAGGTAGTTGAGTTAAGTACTATTACAATGTTGAAGGGACATTTAGACAGGAACGTGTATAGGACTGGTTTAGAAGGATATGGGCCATACACAGGCAGGTGGGACTAGTGTAGATGGGGCATGTTGGTTGGTGTGGGCAAGCTGGGCTGAAAGGCCTGTTTCCACGCTGTATGAGTTATTCCTCAACCTGCTGCACTCCAAGGAATACATTATAGCCTCATAAGGTCATAAGGAATAGGAGTAAAATTAGGCCATTCGGCCCATCAAGTCCTACTCCGCCATTCAATCCCGGCTGATCTATCTCACTATCCTAATCCCATCTCGTGCCTTCTCCCCATGACCTCTGACACCCATAGAAACATAAAAATAGGTGCAGGAGTAGGGCCATTCGGCCCTTCGAGCCTGCACCGCCATTCAATATGATCATGGCTGATCATCAACTCAGTATCCTGTACCTGCCTTCTCTCCATACCCCCTGATCCCTTTAGCCACAAGGGCCACATCTAACTCCCTCTTAAATGTAGCCAATGAACTGGCCTCAACTACCTTCTGTGGCAGAGAATTCCACAGATTCACTACTCTCTGTGTAAAAAATGTTTTTCTCATCTCGGTCCCAAAAGACTGCCCTCTTATCCTTAATTTGTGACCCCTTGTCTGGACTCCCCCAACATCAGGAACAGTCTTCCTGCATCTAGCCTGTCCAACCTCTTAAGAATTTTGTAAGTTTCTATAAGATCCCCCCTCAATCTTCTAAATTCTAGCGAGTACAAGCCGAGTCTATCCAGTCTTTCTTCATATGAAAGTCCTGCCATCCCAGGAATCAGTCTGGTGAACCTTCTCTGTACTCCCTTCTATGGCAAGAATGCCTTTGCATGTGGGAGTACCAATCAAGAATCTATCTATCTCCGACGTTTACCGATAGCCCAGGCCCTCGAGTCCTGGCGAAATTCTGGTAAATCTTCTTTGCACTCTTTCCAGCTTCATGACTCAAAGAGGCAAGAGGCTGACTTGGTCTTGACCCCAAACTGACAATCCCTGCCCTGTGGCACTTTCAGCCATGGGTACTTCACGAATGGATTCATCCATTACCTAACCTCAGCATTAATAATACAAGGCTGAATGTTGCTCTACGATGCGAGCCAACAGTGGCAGCAGCCCATTACGCTGGCTTTCCTTGGGTCTCTGCATTGAAACTTGGTGCATTCAGAAAGCCAATTCAGTGAAGAACGCTGCTGTCAGGAAGTGGAGGCTTCTGTGCTCAGAGTAAACGGCTGAGCAGCTACCAAGCCATTATATATCAGAAACCTTCCTGATGAATTAACATGTAATATGTCAATACACAATAGACGTTCGAGAAGGAACTGCAGATGCTGGAAAATCGAAGGTAGACAAAAGTGCTGGAGAAACTCAGCGGGTGCAGCAGCATCTATGGAGCGAAGGAAATAGGTGACGTTTCGGGCTGAAACCCTTCTTCAGACTGAATAGGCAATGTTTCGTGCTGAAACCCTTCTTCAGACTGAATCCATTTCCTATTTCATTCACCCCACAACCCACTGAGTTACTCCAGCACTTTGTGTCTTTTTTTTAAAGCAACCAGCATCTGCCGTTCCTTGTTTCTCCTCTAAAGAGAGTTTAGGTTTAAATATTTTGAAATACAATGCAGGGAGACAAATGTATCACAGCACCGTACTGAGTGCAATGCCCTGTATAATGATGAATAAACCACTAGTGATCGGATACTGTGTACCGGGGGCAGGTCGCTGGGTGGAACAGCGGTAGATTTTGGGCGGCACGGTGGTGCAGAGGTAGGGTCGCTGTCTTACAACGCCAGACAACTGGGTTCGATCCTGACTACAGGTGCTGTCGGTGTGGAGTTTGTACGTTCTCCCGTGTGACCATGTGGGTTTTTTCCGGGAGCTCCGGTTTCCACCCACATGCAAAGACATAGAAACAGAGAAACATAGAAAACAGGTGCAGGAGGAGGCCATTTGGCCCCTCGAGCCTGCACCGCCATTCATTGTGATCATGGCTGATCATCCACAATCAGTAACCCGTGCCTGCCCTCTCCCCATATCCCTCGACTCCACTAACTCTCTTTTAAATCCATCTAGTGATTTGGCCTCCACTGCCCTCTGTGGCAGAGCATTCAACAAATTTACAACTCTCTGGGTGAAAAAGTTTTTTCTCATCTCAGTTTTAAATGGCCTCCCCTTTATTCTTAGACAGTGGCCCCTGGTTCGGGACTCGCCCAACATTGGGAACGTTTGTTCCACATGTACAGTTTTCGTATGTTAACTGACATACAGGTTTGTAGGTCAACTGGCCTCTAAATTGTCCCATGGTGTGTAGGATGCAAAACTGGGATAGCATGGGGCTAGTGTACAGGGTGATTGTTGGTCAGTGCGGGCACTGTGGGCCGAAGGGCCTGTTTGCGCACTGTATCGATGCCGGCAATTTGAGCATCGAAAGCTGCCTAGGAATTCAACTCCAGCCGGCACAGAGTATATAGTCACTGTTGTATGGTGTCTGAAGTCATTCCATTGACTTGAGGCTGTAAACAGCTTAAGATCCTTTCTAATCTATTGGATCAATCCATTTTAAATCCAGCCTCGGATGATCCCCATTGTAAAGTCACATGGTTGGTGTGATTGTGGTTTAGGACAGTCCGCCGCATCGTGGCACGGTGGCGCAGCGGTAGAGTTGCTGCCTCACAGCGCCAGAGTCCCGGGTTCGATCCTAACTACGGGCGCTGTTTGTACGGAGTTTGTACGTTCTGCTCCATGACCTGCGTGGGTTTTCTCCGGGATCTCCGGTTTCCTCCCACACTCCCAAGACCAACGGGTTGGTGGGTTAATTGGCTTTGGTAAAATTGCAAATTGTCCCTGGTGTGTGTAGGATAGTGTTAGTGCCATGAGAATGCTGGTCTCTGGGCAAAAGGACCTGTTTCCGCGCTGGATCTCTAAACTAATCTAAACTAAACCCTTCATCAGGTTGGTCGCGACCTGTAACTTCACCTAATCCTTCTCTCGTTGACCCGTTGAGTTACTCCAGCATTTTTATCCATCTTCGGTGTAAAGCAGCATCTGCAGTTCCTTCCTACACCTATAAACATGTCAGATCTCACAGTTGCTAAAAGCCCTGTCCCACTGTACGAGTTCACTCAAGATCCAAATCTGAGGAAGGACATTATTGCCATAGAGGGAGTGCAGAGAAGGTTCACCAGACTGATTCCTGGGATGTCAGGACTGTCTTATGAAGAAAGACTGGATAGACTTGGTTTATACTCGCTAGAATTTAGAAGATTGAGAGGGGATCTTATAGAAACTTACAAAATTCTTAAGGGGTTGGACAGGCTAGATGCAGGAAGATTGTTCCCGATGTTGGGGAAGTCCAGGACAAGGGGTCACAGCTTATGGATAAGGGGGAAATCCTTTAAAACCGAGATGAGAAGAACTTTTTTCACACAGAGAGTGGTGAATCTCTGGAACTCTCTGCCACAGAGGGTAGTCGAGGCCAGTTCATTGGCTATATTTAAGAGGGAGTTAGATGTGGCCCTTGTGGCTAAGGGGATCAGGGGGTATGGAGAGAAGGCAGGTACGGGATACTGAGTTGGATGATCAGCCATGATCATATTGAAAAATTTACCTGGAAACATTCAAAAATTATTTAACGAGCGTGTGGGGGGTTACAATTTAAGAGGAATATTTAACTTTAAGAAACAAAAGGTCCGTACGACTAGAAAAACCTTTTGTATTTCGGTTTGTGGAGTAGGAGTGTGGAATAAATTGAACGGGGAATTGAAGCAATGCACAAACATGAATCATTTTAAAATGATATATAAAAAAATAATTCTCAAGGGGTACAGGGATGGAGGGGATGGTTGACAAGTGGGGGTTAGTGTTTATCTATTGCTTTACTATTGTTTACTTATGTTTGGGTACTTCAGTTATGAAGTTTGTATGTACATAATAGTTGTATGTATATATATGTCTGTAGGTATTACGGGAAATTGCCTAGGGTAGTATTATTAATAGTAATGAATTGATTTTTAGATATGGTAGAAGTGTTGGGGAAAAGGGGTGAGATTTAATAAGTTATTCTTCTTCTCACTCCTTTTCGAGCTTGTACAGACACAGAGTTGGACATTGGAACTTTGATTTTGTTCTTCTCATTGCTTTGTAAATATTGATTGTAATGTCCAATTGTTTGATAATTTCGATTTTGTTAATATTAATGTCGTTAATGTCTTTACTTGTTCGGAATAAATAAATAAATAAATAAAATAAATAAATAAATGGCGGTGCAGGCTCGAAGGGCCGAATGGCCTACTCCTGCACCTAATTTCTATGTTTCTATGTTTCTAAGAGCTCTCACGAGTTTGTGGTAAGCACGTAGAATGTACGTAGCGGGTACGTCGGAGCTCGGGGACGTCTCTTAGCGGCTCGTAACGCTAACGGCAGGTACTCGGGAAGCGCGGTAAGCTCGGGAAGACTCGTGAAGATTTTTCAACACGTTGAAAAATGTCCACGAGATCCCCGAGTACCGACGAGTGGCCATTACCGTAAATCTCCGAGTTCGAATCAGGGGAAACTCGGGAGAGCTCTTGAATGAGCCCGTACAGTGGGTCAGGGCCATAACTCCCCTTCCCATTCCCACACTGACCTTTCCATCCTGGGCAGGGGAAGGGGGGGGGGGGGTTAGAGTGGTCAGTAACCAGGAGATCCAGCAGGCCTTGGTGGACCGAGCACAAGTGTTTGGCTGCACAATCGCTCGGTATAGGAGACCACATTGGGAGCATCGGATGCAGGTTGGAGGAGGTGCAGGCGAACCTCTGTCTCACCTGCAAGGGAAGCTGGGATCCCTGGATGCAGGTGAGGGAGTGGGTGTAGGCAGGGCGGTCTAAACAGCATTAAAGGCCCCCGGGCAAAGCAGTGCACTGGGACCCCTACACTTCCAGTTTCTTTATGCCGAATCTAATATGCTGTCATGCACTTGTGATGTTCTTCTCCGTTTTCATGTACTACAGTAACATTCTACAATACATAAAAACATAGAAAAAAGGTGCAGGAGGAGGCCATTCGGCCCTTCGAGCCAGCACCGCCATTCATTGTGATCATGGCTGATCGTCTCCAATCAATAACCCGTGCCTGCCGTCTCCCCATATCCCTTGACTCCACTAGCCCCTAGAGTATCAAACTCTCTCTTAAATCCATCCAGTGATTTGGCCTCCACTGCCCTCTGTGGCAGGGAATTCCACAAATTCACAAATCTCTGGGTGAAAAAGTTTTTTCTCACCTCAGTCTTAAATGGCCTCCCCTTTATTCTAAGACTGTGTGGCCCCTGGTTCTGGACTCGCCCAACATTGGGAACATTTTTCCTGCATCTAGCTTGTCCAGTCCTTTTATAATTTTATATTCTATAAGATCCCCCTCATCCTTCTAAACTCCAGTGAATACAAGCCTAGTCTTTTCAATCTTTCCTCATATGACAGTCCCGCCATCCCAGGGATCAATCTCGTGAACCTACGCTGCACTGCCTCAATCACAAGGATGTCCTTCCTCAAAATAGGAGACCAGAACTGTACACAATACTCCAGATGTGGTCTCACCAGAGCCCTATACAACGGATTAGCATGGGGGCACCCTATGCTTGTGGGGCCCCGGGCAACTGCCCAGAGTGCCCATGCGTTAAGACGGCCCTGTGTGTAGGGACAGGTGTGACAATGTATTTGGATCGTTGCTGAAAGTGGTTTCGATAGTGTAAGACTGGTTGGAACCGAGTGGAGTTTGCCACATGGTCTCTCAGGTGAGAGTCACGGAGTCAAACAGCATGGAAACAGGCCCAACCTGCCCACGCCGGCCAACATGTCCCATCTACACCAGTCCCACTTGCCCGCATTTGGCCCATTTCCCTGTAAACTTGTCGTATCCTCTGGAGTTTAGAAGGATGAGAGGGTATCTTATTGAAACACAGTTTTGGTTCCCTAATTTGAGGAAGGACATTCTTGCTATTGAGGGAGTGCAGCGTAGGTTTACAAGGTTAATTCCCGGGATGGCGAGACTATCATATGCTGAGAGAATGGAGCGGCTGGGCTTGTACACTCTGGACTTTAGAAGGATGAGAGGGATTCTCATTGAAACATCTTGTTGAAACATATAACAATGTTAAGGGCTTGGACACGCTAGAGGCAGGAAACATGTGCCCGATGTTGGGGGAGTCCAGAACCAGGGGCCACACAGTTTAAGAATAAGGGGTAAACCATTTAGAACGGAGACGAGGAAACACTTTTTTTCACACAGAGAGTTGTGAGTCTGTGGAATTCTCTGCCTCAGAGGGCGGTGGAGGCCGGTTCTCTGGATGCTTTAAAGAGAGAGCTAGATAGGGCTCTTAAAAATAGCGGAGTCAGGGGGTATGGGGAGAAGGCAGGAACAGGGTACTGATTGGGGATGATCAGCAATGATCACATTGAATGGCGGTACTGGCTCGAAGGGCCGAATGGCCTACTCCTGCACCTATTGTCTATTGTATCCGTGTAAGGGCGTCGAAGGTCATGGGGAGAAGGGGGTTGAGAGGGAAAAGTAGACCAGCCATGATTGAATGATGGAGCAGACTCGATGGGCTGAATGGCCTCATGCTGCTTCTGGCCCTGTGCCCAGGCATTCCAACAATGGAACTGTTTCAGCTAAATTTACAATGTTATTCCAAACGGGCATTGACAGGTAATGCCCTCTGTAAACCTTCGAAAAATCTTAATGGAGCCATCTGTAAAAACACTGACATTCATTACATGACAAAAGGTGTTAACAATCCCAGTGATACGGTTATATCAGAAGTGCCTAATTTAAATGCAAAATGATCATTTTCAAGTGTAATCATATAAAAATCATCTGATTCATATACAGCACTACCTGCTCACTTGTGTAATTTGGACAAAATCCAGCCTCGAATTAAATAGTAGATCTCCTCTTTTTTGCTGACTGCGATAGACCTAATCTTTACGAGGCCAGGCAATTTGAACGCTCTTCCAACTGTGTCTCATCGGCACCAGCTCACATGTTATTCACCGACACAAAATGATCTGTACTCTCCCTCGTTTTCACACCTTACCCTTCCTTATCTCTATGTCTCCCTCTCCCCTGACTCTCAGTCTGAAGAAGAATATTGACCCGAAACGTATCTTATTCTTTTCGTTCCTCACCCGCTGAGTTTCTCCAGCATTTTTGTCCACCCTCAGTGTGAAGAAGGGTCTCGACCTGAAATGTCACCCATTCCTTCTCTCCAGAGATGCTGCCTGTCCCGCTGAGTTACCCCAACATTTTGTGTCTATCTTCGGTATAAACCAGCATCTGCAGTTCCTCATATTTCGCTTGGGTAGTTTGCACCCCAGCGGTATGGACGTTGACTTCTCTAACTTCAGATAGCCCTTGCTTTCCCTCTCCATCCCCTTCCCCTTCTCAGTTCTCCCACCAATCATACTGTCTCCGACTACATTCTATCTTTGTCCCCCCCCCCCCTCCCTCCCCTGACATCAGTCTGAAGAAAGGTCTCGACCTGAAATCTGTGGAATTCTCTGCCTCAGAGGGCAGTGGAGGCCGGTTCTCTGGATGCTTTCAAGAGAGAGCTAGATAGGGCTCTTAAAAATAGCGGAGTCAGGTATAAATGTAAATAGTCCCTAGTGTGTGCAGGATAGTGTTGGTATGCGGGGATCGCTGGTCGGCGCGGACTCGGTGGGCCGAAGGGCCTGTTTCCGCGCTGGATCTCTAAACCAAAACAACCTAAACTATGCCCTCCGGTCTTTGACAATTCCAGGTGAGGAAGAAAGGTTGTGACTCTCTACCCTGTCTATGCCCTGTCATAACTCGGGGGGAGGATTCATCCTACATTGGAAAGTTCACGTGAAAATCCTTCTTCCTAATATTCACGTTGTAAATATTACAAAAGATTGCATTTTATTCTCCTAACATGGGGACCTCATCGAAGTGCATTCAATGGTTACATTAGCATAAAATGTGCATTCTGTTGCAAACAGGTTCAAATGCAAAATATAAGTATGAATTCAAATATAAAAATCCAATTTATTCAGCGTGTTTCGGTGCCTAACCTGTAATCTTGCATGGATGCCTTTATCTCTCTTTATATGTGAGTGTAATCTCGAAAAGATGCCACTTGCACATGTTTGTAAGTAAAGTGTATTATTTGAGACTAAAATCTAACCTTCAGGGTGAGAGCGAGGACTGGCAGGAATGTTTAAACTCGTCATTTCTCACAGAGCAGAATCGGTCACAAATCTCCTGTCAAATTGATCATCTTCTTGAGTACAAAACAAAGGCCACCTCAACCCGCGCCACCCAATGGTATTGTTCCAACCACCACATCAAAATAACGCTCCTTCTGCAGCAACCAGTTGGCTTGTTCATAGTTTTTAAGAGCAGAATTAGGCTCATCAAGTCTACTCCACCATCCGTAGAATTATAAAAGGACTGGACAAGCTAGATGCAGGAGAAATGTTCGCAATGTTGGGCGAGTCCAGAACCATGGGCCACACAGTCTTAGAATAAAGGGGAGGCCATTTAAGACTGAGGTGAGAAAACACGTTTTCACCCAGAGAGTTGTGAATTTGTGGAATTCCAGACAATAGACAACAGGTGCAGGAGTAGGCCATTCAACCCTTCGAGCCAGCACCGCCATTCAATGTGATCATGGCTGATCATCCACAATCAGTACCCCGTTCCTGCCTTCTCCCCATATCCCCTGACTCCGCTATTTTTAAGTGCCCTATCTAGCTCTCTCTTGAAAGTGCGACATTACCTGCCACAGAGGGCAGTGGAGGCCAAGTCACTGGATGGATTTAAGAGAGAGTTAGAGCTCTAGGGGCCAGTGGAGTCAAGGGATATGGGGAGAAGGCAGGCATGGGTTATTGATTGGGGATGATCAGCCATGATCGCAATGAATGTCGGTGCTGGCTCGAAGGGCCGAATGGCCTCCTCCTGCACCTATTTTCTATGTTTCTATGTTTCTATCATGGCTGATGTATCTTTCCCTCCTAACCCCATTCTCCTGCCTTCTCCCCATAACCTCAGACACCCGTACTAATCAAGAATCTGTCAATTTTACCCTAACTATCTTGATTGACTTGGCCTCCACTGCCTCCTGTGGCAATGAATTCCACAGATTCACCACCCTCTGACTAAAGAAATTCCTCCTCATCTCCTTCCTAAATGAACGTCCTTTAATTCTGAGGCTGTGACCTCAGGTCCTGGACTCTCCCACTAGTGGAAACATCCTCTCCACATCCACTCTATCCAGGCTTGTCACTATTCGGTACAGTTCAATGAGGTCCCCACTCATTTTTTTTGGTGAAGGCGTATTACTGTCATGGGTACCCAGGTACAGTGAAAGGTTTTTCTTTGCACGCATTCCATTCAGATCAGATATACAAAACCTAAACACAATCAGGTAGAGGAACGATGTTGGTGAAGGGAGCGCAAAAGAATTGCAAGGATGTTTTAGTTTTAGTTTACAATAGAGATACAGCACGGAAACAGGCCCTTCGGCCCACCCAGTCCGCGCCAACCAGCGATCCTCATACACTAGCACTATCCCACACACTGGAGACAATATACAATTAACCTACAAACCTGTGCATCTTTTGGAGTGTGGGAGGAAACCAGAGCACCCAGAGAAAACCCACACGGTCACAGGGAGAACGTACAAATTCCAGGACTATATTTAAGAGGGAGTTAAATGTGGCCCTTGTGGCTAAAGGGATCAGGGGGTATGGAGAGAAGGC
>NC_045966.1:3941834-4026834 GCF_010909765.2 Amblyraja radiata | reverse complement strand
ACCACCCGTTAATGGGGGAGACTCCACACAGACAGCACCCGAGGTGAGGATTGAACCCCGTGCCTCTGGTGATGCAAGGCTGCTCCTGTGCCCGCTGCACCACATAATAGCTCGGACACTCTTCATGGAGGTCCAATAAGACTTTCAACGCACAGTGGCGGGTAGAGATGCTGCCTCGCAGCGCCAGAGATCCGGGTTCGATCCCAATCACGGGTGGAGTTTGCACGTTCTTCCCGGGACCGCGTGGGTTTCCTCCGGGTGCACCGGCTTCCTCCCACATCCCAAAGACGTGCGGGTTTGTAGGTTAATCGGCCCCCCTCTGTATATTGCCCCCTAGTGGTAGAGAGTGGATGAGAAAGTGGGATAACGTGGAACTAGTGTGAAATAGTCTAAGGGCAAACCAAGTGTTTAATTGTCATTGGTACTGATAAAGGAACTGCTCTAGAAGGAACTGCAGATGCTGGAAAATCGAAGGTACACAAAAATACTGGCGAAACTCAGCGGACACAGCAGCATCTATGGAGCGAAGGAAATAGGCAACGTTTCGGCCCGAAACGTTGCCTATTTCCTTTGCTCCATAGATGCTGCTGCACCCGCTGAGTTTCTCCAGCATTTTTGTGTACCAAGGAACTGTTCTACCCCGCTACTGCATAACTGGCCTGCAAACACATGAATAACATATAATTTAAAAAAAATCAATACATCAATAACAATAGACAATAGGTGCAGGAGTAGGCCATTCGGCCCTTCGAGCCAGCACCGCCATTCAATGTGATCAGTACCCCGTTCCTGCCTTCTCCCCATATCCCATGACTCCGCTATCTTTAAGAGCCCTATCTAGCTCTCTCTTGAAAGTATCCAGAGAACCGCCCTCCACCACCCTCTGAGGCAGAGAATTCCACAGACTCACAACTCCCTGTGTGAAAAAGTGTCTCCTCGTCTCCGTTCTAATACTAACCCCAATACTCGTGCAAGAAAGCCATTAGTCGGTCATAGACAGTCACAGGTTCATTTTGTGCCGTGTTTAAGAGTCTGACGGTTGTTGGGAAGAAGCTGTTCTTGAACCCAGAGGTCATGGTATACTGACTCCTGTACCTGCTTCCCGATGGCAGGAGTGAAATGAGAGGATGGCCAGGGTGGTGTGGGTCTCTGATGTTGTTGGTCCCCCTTCTGCAGGAGAATCTGCCTCATCTTCTTCCCCAATATTGATTCACGAAAACTAAAATAAATATGAACTGCGTAGGTTGAGCAGGCTGGGTCTCTATTCCATGGAGCGCAGGAGGATGAGGGGTGATCTGATAGAGGTGTACAAAATCATGAGAGGAATAGATCGGGTAGATGCACAGAGTCTCTTGCCCAGAGTAGGCGAATCGAGGACCAGAGGACATAGGTTCAAGGTGAAGGGGAAAAGATTTAATAGGGATCTGAGGGATAACTTTATCCACACAAAGGGTGGTGGGTGTATGGAACGAGCTGCCAGAGGACTATCCCAACGTTTAAGAAACAGTTAGACAGGTACATGGATAGGACAGGCTTGGAGGGATATGGATCAAATGCGGGCAGGTGGGACATGTTGGCCGGGGTTGGCAAGTTGGGCCGAAGGGCCTGTTACCACACTGTATCACTCTGTGATTCTATAACTCTAGTATCCAGCTGGCCACGCTGCCAACATGCTTATTACCATAGTTAGGAGTTAGATTTTATCTCAATTTTACACACTAATCTCACTGACTTCCTGGGATTCTACTCTGTAGAGCAGTACCTCGCTAATACTGACAGCCAGCGCCCGAGACAAAGACACAGTCAGCTCTCATTACCAAGAACCTTGAAAACTGGTTGACAATTAAAACCGTGGGCTCTGCCCTCGCTTTTATCTTTCGAGCGCAAAGCCAGCCAGCGGCATCATCCACCTGACGGAAAATGTGCAGTCATCCAAGAGCATAGGGAGGTAGACTACACAAACAGGCCCTTCGGCCCACCTGGTCTGCACTGACCATTATGTGTATTGTCTTTCTGCTGACAGGATAGCACGCAACAAAGGGAGACAATAGACAATAGGTGCAGGAGTAGGCCATTCGGCCCTTCGAGCCAGCACCGCCATTCAATGTGATCATGGCTGATCATCCCCAATCAGTACCCTGTTCCTGCCTTCTCCCCATATCCCCTGACTCCACTATCTTTAAGAGCCCTATCTAGCTCTCTCTTGAAAGTATCCTGAGAACCGGCCTCCACCGGCAGAGAATTCCACAGACTCACCACTCTCTGGGTGAAAAAGTGTTTCCTCGTCTCCGTTCTAAATGGCTTACTCCTTATTCTTAAACTGTGGCCCCTGGTTCTGGACTCCCCCAACATCAGGAACATGTTGAGTCTGAAGGAACGAGTCTGAAGAAGGGTTTCGGCCCGAAACGTCGCCTATTTCCTTCGCTCCATAGATGCTGCTGCACCCGCTGAGTTTCCCCAGCAATTTTGTGTACCCTCGATATTCCAGCATCTGCAGTTCCCTTTTGAACATCAGGAACATGTTTCCTGCCTCTAGCGTGTCCAAACCCTTAATAACCTTATATGTTTCAATAAGATGCCCTCTCATCCCTCTCATCCTTCTACACTCCAGAGTGTACAAGCCCAGCCGCTCCATTCTCTCAGCATATGACACAGTCCCGCCATCCCAGGAATTAACCTGGTAAACCTACTCTTAAATATAGCCAATGAACTGGCCTCAACTACCTTCTGTGGCAGAGATTTCCAGAGATTCACCACTCTCTGTGTGAAAAATGATTCACCTCCCTCTGACTAAAAAAAAATTCCTCCTCATCTCCTTTCCAATCCTTACCAAAACCGATCCCCCCAAAAAATAGCTCTTTTTATTTTTTTATTTTTATATTTCGCTTGGGCAGTCTGCACCCCAGCGGTATGAACATTGACTTCTCTAATTTCAGGTAGTCCCTACTTTCTCCTCCCCTTCTCAGCTCTCCCTCAGCCCTCTGGTTCCTCCTCTTCCTTTCTTCTTCCACCCCCCCCCCCCCACCCAACACTACATCTGAAGAAGGGTTTTGGCCCGAAACGTTGCCTATTTCCTTCGCTCCATAGATGCTGCCTCACCCGCTGAGTTTCTCCAGCATTTTTGTCTACCTTCTTTTTCATTTTTAGTTTTGTTCCGTTCCGAGATCCGGCGCAGAAACAGGCCCTTCGGCCCGCCGAGTCGAAGGGCCTGTTTCCGCGCTGTATCTCGGAGCGGAACGAAACTAAAAATGATCCCGCACACCAACGCTATCCTACACACACACACTAGGGACAATTTACACGGATACCAAGTGTACAAACCCAAGCCAAGTCGCCCTCAAACCATCCCAAAGATCAATCGCAATTCTGGAATTCTCTGCCACAGAAGGTAGTTGAGGCCACAGTTCATTGGCTATATTTAAGAGGGAGTTAGATGTGGCCCTTGTGGCTAAAGGGATCAGGGGGTATGGAGAGAAGGCAGGTACAGGATACTGAGTTGGATGATCAGCCATGATCATATTGAATGGTGGTGCTGGCTCGAAGGGCCGAATGGCCTCTACTCCTGCACCTATTGTCTATGTTTCTATGAAAAGGAAATTCTTTCCCGCTTTGCTGCCTTTCAGCGATGATGGATAAGGTCAGGAGAAGCAATAATATAATTTTGGATTCCGTTTTTGAAAACAGAAAAAGCCCAGAAGGGAAGAGAAACAAACAAAGACTGCAATGCAGTTAGCCATCTGAATTACACAACAATCAAAAATACAAGGCAGAAAATCTCTGTCAAATCAAGAGGATTATTTGCCCCCCGAAAAAAAACAAAAAAACTCCTGGGCTTTGTAGATGAAACACAGAGACCTCAGATAAGCCACGGAGTCATCAAAAGAAATTATTGGACTTTTTGTTATCCAATTCCTTAGATCCATGACCTTTGAAAAGATTACATTTGGGTTTGTGGGAAATATATATATAAAAATAAATTGGAGTCTGGTTAGACAAGATTGCTTCAGGTGACATGTGGCGTGCTAGTGTCCATTGTGCTGGCCCAGAGTTTGCTCCATTCCAATGATTAGTTTAGGTGGCAGGAAGCGAGTAATTTAGGAGAGAAACATCTCACCAGCAGATGAAAGCAAACAATCTTTGGATTGTTACAAAGCAAAATTGAATGGACCTCCAAAGTCAAGCTCCTCAGCACCTCGAGCTTATTATGAGCTTTAGATGGATGGTTCAGAAAGAAAAGGACAAATGATTTAGAAACCTGCCCGATCGCAATTGCTTCAGCAGAGAGTTTTTTTCTTCTATTTCCGCAGACCTTGCCCTTCAAAACACCACCACCGGGAGGTACACACAATTGCTGGGGAAACTCAGCGGGTGCAGCAGCATCTATGGAGCGAAGGAAATAGGCGACGTTTCGGGCCGAAACCCTTCTTCAGACTGATATTGGAGCATTGAGTATTGCCTATATGTCCACGTGCAATATGTTAAACGAACAACAATCTATACTCAGTCTGAAGTCTGAAGAAGGGTTTCAGCCCGAAACGTCGCCTATTTCCTTCGCTCCATAGATGCTGCTGCACCCGCTGAGTTTCCCCAGCAATTGTGTGTACCTTCGATATTCCAGCATCTGCAGTTCCCTTTTGAACACCACCACCGGGAGGACTGAAATTGGGCAGATGGACTTATAGATTTTAGAGGTACATCGCGGTAACAGGCCCTCCGGCCCACCGAGTCCGCGCCGACCAGCGATCCCCGCCCCCCGTACGCTAGCACCATCCAACACACACTAGGGACAATGTTGTATCTTACCAAAGCCAATTAATCTACAAACCCGCGTGTCTCTGGAGTGCGGGAGGAAACCGGAGCACCCGGAGGAGACCCACTCGGTCACGGGGAGGGGAGAACGTACAAAGTCTGTACGGACAGCGCCCGTAGTCAGGATTGAACGCGGGTCTCTGGTGCTGTGAGGCAGCAACTCTACCGCTGCGCCACCGTGTCCCCCAAAAGAGACAATTAAGGCGTTTGTAATCGAGGCCCAAGATAAAAGAGATTCATGGAACTGTCTCCCTGGTGTCACCTCCAATACCAATGTGCATCTTTCATAGCGTAAAGGGCCGGTCCCACTTGGACGACCTAATCCACGAGTTTAGAAGACCCTAGACGAGTTGAAAAAAAATGTCAAGGTGGTGTTGACTCGCCGAAGTAAAAGACCTCCCACGACTATGTCTACGACCTCCTACGACCCCCATCGACCTCAGTCTTCCACACCTAAGACCAACTACGACTAGCTACGAGTGGAAAATGATCACATGATAAAATGATGTCATGTTTGCATTTTTTTTTCTCAGGCCAGTTGCCGACCTACGACTATCATCACGACCACCTTCACGACCAATCTCCGATCAACCTACGAGTAAAAAATATACATTTTTTCCATGCCGGCCTTTTTTTTTATTCGTGGACATTTTTATCAGGCTGGAAAAAACGCCGCGACCTACTTGAGGCCACGAGTACGCGGAGACCACTCACGAGCATGAGGAAGAGTTACGAAGACCTCCTACAACCTCCTACAACCTCGTGGCGACCATGCTGCGAGTATCAGTCAGGGGCAAACTCGGCAGAGGTCGGCAATTAGGTCGTGAACGTGGGACAGGGGCTTTAGCATTCACATTATCACGTCTTCATTGCATGCATGTTCACATGGAAGTCATTAGGCAAGAAAGGGTGCAGAGAAGTTTTAGGAGGCTGCTGCCAGGACTTGAGGACCTGAGCTGCAGGGAGAGGTTGGGCAGGCGAGGATGTTATTCCCTGGAGCGCAGGAGGCTGAGGGATGATCTTATAGAGGTGGATAAAATCATGAGGGGAATAGTTAGAGTGAATGGACAAAGTCTTTTACCCAGAGTATTGGAATCAAGGACCAGTGGACTTCAATTTAAGATGAGAGGGGAAAGATTTAATAGGAATCTGAGGGGCAATGCTTTCACACAATGGGTAGTGGGTATATGTAATGGAGGTAGTTGAGGCAGGTACTAAAACACCATTTAAAACATACTTGAACAGGTACATGGATAGGAATGGTTTAGAGGGATATGGGCCAAACACGGGCAGGTAGGACTTGTGTAGATGGGGCATGTTGGTCGGCATGGACGAGTAGGGCTGAAGGGCCTGTTTCTGTGCTGTACGACTCTATTGGTCTAAGTCCTTATTGAGTCCCCCAATCTATAAATGGCCCAATATTAATGCAGTAGCAGAGGTAGATTTTAAGAATAAGGGGGTAAGCCATTTAGAACGGAGACGAGGAAACACTTTTCCACACAGAGAGTGGTGAGTCTGTGGAATTCTCTGCCTCAGAGGGCGGTGGAGGCAGGTTCTCTGGATGCTTTCAAGAGAGAGCTAGATAGGGTCTTAAAAATAGCGGAGTCAGGGGGATATGGGGAGAAGGCAGGGACGGGGTACTGATTGGGGATGATCAGCCATGATTACATTGAATGGCGGTGCTGGCTCGAAGGGCCGAATGGCCTACTCCTGCACCTATTGTCTATTGTGTATAAACACTGGCTACGTTATTCCCGGGTTCAACACTTGGAAACTTAAAACATGGATAGTGGTCGGCACGGAGGCTCAGCGGTAGAGTTGCTGCCTCACGGCGCCAGAGACCCGGGTTCGATGGGCCGAATGGCCTACTCCTGCACCTATTGTCTACTTGTCTATTGTGAAACATTCTTTCCACAAACGCAGCTAAGACAACCCAAGCAGCCGCGATGCCCGGGACAAGTTAGTTTGAAATTAAGCCTGAAAAATGCTGGAGGATTTGGTTTATAACGAGGCAGTTTAAGAGCTTTACTTATTAACCTTTGGGTGATTTTACATCAAGAATGTAAAATGCAACAGGATTACACAGGAGCTAATTGATACCTGAAAGAGATTAGATGGATGCTGGACAGATATCAGCGTAGTATGGCAGTCCTCCAAGACAGGCGATTAACTGACATTATAAACTGCAAGAGGCAAGATGGATTTGTTGTAAAGCTGTAACACCCTACGCCCAAATCTGTCTATTGTGCTCAGGACTACTCGGGATTACTTAAGGGCCTGTCCCACTTGGGCGACATTTGCGCCTCATTTACGCGACAGGCCGGTAGTGACTGACGTGCGACAGTGGCGTGACTATCGCGCGCAAATCACGTGTCATGGTACACCAGTCATTGAAAGTGGGCATGCAGGTGCAGCAGGCAGTGAAGAAAGCCAATGGTATGTTAGCTTTCATAGCAAAAGGATTTGAGTATAGGAGCAGGGAGGTTCTACTGCAGTTGTACAGGGTCTTGGTGAGACCAAACCTGGAGTATTGCGTACAGTTTTGGTCTCCAAATCTGAGGAAGGACATTATTGCCATAGAGGGAGTGCGGAGAAGGTTCACCAGACTGATTCCTGGGATGGCAGGACTGTCTTATGAAGAAAGACTGGATAGACTTGGTTTATACTCTCTAGAATTTAGGAGATTGAGAGGGGATCTTATAGAAACTTACAAAATTCTTACGGGGTTGGACAGGCTAGATGCAGGAAGATTGCTCCCGATGTTGGGGAAGTCCAGGACAAGGGGTCACAGCTTAAGGATAAAGGGGGAAATCCTTTAAAACTGAGATGAGAAGAACTTTTTTCACACAGAGAGTGGTGAATCTCTGGAACTCTCTGCCACAGAGGGTAGTTGAGGCCACAGTTCATTGGCTATATTTAAGAGGGCGTTAGATGTGGCCCTTGTGGCTAAGGGGATCAGAGGGTATGGAGAGAAGGCAGGTACGGGATACTGAGTTGGATGATCAGCCATGATCATATTGAATGGCGGTGCAGGCTCGAAGGGCCGAATGGCCTCTACTCCTGCACCTATTGTCTATGTTTCTATGTCATCATACGTCAGCACAGCCGTCAGGTGCGCGTGACGTCATTAGAATGGCCTACTTCTCTATTCTGCATCATGACCATCATGGAAGAACTACAGATTTTATTGCTACAGGAACAACAGAGACTTCTGTTAGCAGCAGCCCTGATACTTAAGGGCCTGTCCCACTGTACGAGGTAATTCCAGAGTTCTCCCGAGTTTTCCCCTGATTCGAACTCAGAGAATGACCGTAGGAGTTCGTGGATGTCTCGAATAATTTAGTTTAGATTAGAAATACAGCGGGCAAACAGGCCCTTCGGCCCATCGAGTGCGTGCCGACCAGCGATCCCCTCACGCTAACACGATCCTACACACAATCCACCAGCAACTAAGATACCGTATGCTACAATGCACCTTTATCCTTGCAGTTTTCAGCTTCAGTTTAGTTTATTGTCACATGTTCCGAAGTACCGTGAAATGGTTACTGCGTGCTAACCAGTCAGCGGAAAGACAATACATGATTTATAACGCTTAGTGCAAGGCAAAGCCAGCAAAGTCTGACCAAGGATAGTCTGAGCGTCACCAATGAGCACACTGATGCAGTCATAAAGAAAGCTCATCAGCGCCTCTACTTCCTGAGAAGATTACGGAGAGTCGGTTTGTCAAGGAGGACTCTCTCGAACATCTACAGGTGCACAGTAGAGAGCATGCTGACCGGTTGCATCATGGCTTGGTTCGACAACCTGGGCGTCAAGGAGAGGAAAAGACTGTAGAAAGTTGTGACCACTGCCCAGTCCATCATCGGCTCTGACCTCCCCACCGTCGAAGGGATCTATCGCAGTCGCTGCCTCAAAAATGGCTGCCAACGTCATCAAAGACCCACACACCATCCTGGCCACACACTCATCTCACCACTACCATCAGGAAAAAGGTACAGGAGCCTGAAAATTGTAACGTCCAGGTTCAGGAACAGCTACTTCCCCACAGCCATCAGGCTATTAAACACGACAACCTCAAATAAACTCTGATCTACAATAGACTATTATTATTATAATCATTGTTCTGTTATTGCTTGTTCTTTTTTTTCTGAGTTGTTGTTATATTATTTATTAAGATCACATATTGTGTTGTGCTGCAGCATGTAAGAATGTCATCGTTCTATCTGGGACACATGACAATAAAATTCTCTTGACTCGAGGAAGAGAGTAGTTGCGGACTCTGCTCTACCTATTGTACATGAGTTAGAACTGATTGTATCTATGCATGTTTGGATAGACAATAGACAATAGGTGCAGGAGTAGGCCATTCGGTCCTTCGAGCCAGCACTGCCATTCAATGTGATCATGGCTGATCATCCCCAATCAGTACCCCGTTCCTGCCCACTCCCCATATCCCCTGACTCCGCTATCTATAAGAGCCCTATCTAGCTCTCTCTTGAAAGTATCCAGAGAACAGGCCTCCACCGCCCTCTGAGGCAGAGAATACCACAGACGCACAACTCTCTGTGAGGAAATAGTGTTTCCTCGTCTCCGTTGTAAATGGCTTACCCCTTATTCTTAAACTGTGGCCCCTGGTTCGGGACTCCCCCAACATCGGGAACATGTTTCCTGCCTCTAGCGTGTCCAAACCCGTAACAATCTTATATGTTTCAATAAGAAGCCCTCTCATCCTTCTAAACTCCAGAGTGTACAAGCCCAGCTGCTCTATTCGCTCAGCATATGACAGTCCCGCCATCCTGGGAATTAATCTTGTAAACCTACGCTGCACTCCCTCAATAGCAAGAATGTCCTTCCTCAAATTAGGAGACCAAAACTGTACACAATACTCCAGGTGTGGTCTCATTAGGGCTCTGTACAACTGCAGAAGGACCTCTTTGCTCCTATATTTGACTCCTCTTGTTATAAAGGCCAACATGCCATTCTCTTTCTTCACTGCCTGCTGTACCTGCATGCTTACTTTCATAGACTGATGAACAAGGACCCCCGAGATCTCGTTGTACTTCCCCCTTTCCCCACTTGACGCCATTTAGATAGTGATCTGCCTTCCTGCACAAAACTGCACACAATACTCCAGGTGTGGTCTCACTGGGGCCCTGTACAAATGCAGAGGGACCTCTTTACTCCGAGCAGAGCTTTTCACTGTACCTCGGTACACGTGATGACAATAAACCTTAACCTCCCGTTCGAGTGATGGCAGGCCGTTCTAAATGTTCCCCCTTGGAATATTTACCTGATTCAGCACACACACACACACACACACACTCAGTTTCACATTCACCATTAGCAATCTGCTGCTTTATTAATAATTTAGCCAGCAATTACACAATATGCAGCACACTAATTGATCAATAAAATAAGCACTACACCGTCTCATTATCAGCAGAGCTATCAGCTGAATGTGCAAAGTACTCGAGGCAGATGCATTCTGTTCCTAACAGATTGGCGGAGCGTGTTGGCTTTCTCTCCTACTTCAGACCACACTGACAGGTTGAAGTTATTCTGTTAGCAGGATATTAAATAGTAATTATCCAGCAAACCATATTCTTGTTTGCTGACAGAAGTAATTGACTGCCATTTGGAATTATCGCAAGCAAATATGAGCAGTCCCCTACTATAAAATGGTTGCAGAATGATCAGGTACAGACTCATCACTCTCTGAACAGATTTGATTGTTTCCCTGTTTCAAAAGGCCGACCCCTCCTGTCACGATGAGAGCCGCAGCCAACACCCCCAACCACTCAAAACAAATGTTTCCCTTCAAGGGAAACACAGCACCATAATGCGATGGTTTCCCTGTGTTCCCCGTGCTAACAGATTGATCAACAGGACATGGAAGAGAAGATTATTAACTGGTCGCAGTTGTTGTTCTGCTTCAAAACTTGAGGCATGTTTGTGAAGCAGCTTCATGGCTGCGGTTCACATCCCCTCGCTCTCACACACTCAGATACGTGTACACAATAAGTACACACTCACAAAATACGTACCCACTCACAATACACACACTCACATACATGGACACAATACACACACTCGTAAAATACGTACAAACACATGCACACTCAAAATATATTCACACACATATATACACTCACACTCCACACACAATATACACATACACTCACACTCACAAGATACACACTCACAATATACACACACACGCGCATACATATACACAGACACACAAACATACGGACACACACACTCACAATATACATGTACACACACAGACACGTACCTCAACACACACATACACAAACACAGATACCTGTATACACCAACACACAGAACACACACGCACACACACACATGTATATAGATTGACACAAAAAGTTGGAGTAACTCAGCGGGACAGGCAACATCCCTGGAGAGAAGGAATGGGTGACGTTTCGGGTAAAGACGTCACCCATTCCTTCTCTCCAGAGATGCTGCCCGTCCCGCTGAGTTACTCCAGCAATTTGTGTCTATCTTGAGTTTAAACCAGCATCTGCAGTTCCTCCCGACACATATATATATATATATATATATATATATATATATACCAACAACACATACACACAGATACATATATATATATATATATATACACGCCAACACACACTCACTCAGTTCAGCTGCATTCTCTCTCTACCTGGCATCACCGGTATTTCTGCAGACTGTGACCTGTGAAGGGGTGACACACCTTGACGATATGATCACATCCGTATGTAATGAGCTGACAGCCGTGAGCATGTCGCAGGCAGGAACAGATTGAGCGGCAAGGCCTGAGCGATTCACAATTACCAGCAGACTGCTGAGACACACTGCACCCCCAACCAAGGGCAAGGTGGTACAGGAGCGTGCAAACCAGCGACCACCAGCCTCAAGAACACCTTCTTCCCAACAGCCATCTTGTTACTGAACACTGTGCAGCGGTAGAGTTGCGGCCTTAAACCCCTGTCCCACTTAGGAAACCTGAACGGAAACCTCTGGAGACCTTGCGCCCCACCCAAGGTTTTCGTGCGGTTCCCGGAGGTTTTTGTCAGTCTCCCTAATGGTCGAAAGTGGTTTCCTCTTCTTCGATGTTGCGGCGATTATTTCAATAAATTCAAAACCGGCCGCGACTAAAAATAGGTTGCCGTTTTAAAAACCGGTAATTTTATAGTTGAAGCCGGTTGCGATGCTAGTTGAAGGTGGTTGCCGGAGGTTGCAGGTGGTTGCCGGAGGTTGCAGGGGGTTGTCGGAGGTTGCAGGTGGTTGCCGGAGGTTGCAGGTGGTTGCCGGAGGTTGCCGGAGGTTGAAGGTGGTTGCCGGAGGTTGCAGGTGGTTGCCGGAGGTTGCAGGTGGTTGCCGGAGGTTGCCGGTGGTTGCCGGAGGTTGCAGGTGGTTGCCGGAGGTTGCAGGTGGTTGCCGGAGGTTGCAGGTGGTTGCCGGAGGTTGCAGGTGGTTGCCGGAGGTTGCAGGTGGTTGCCGGAGGTTGCAGGTGGTTGACGGAGGTTGCAGGTAGTGGAAGGTAAGACCGGCAACCTATTTTTAATCGCGGCCGGTTTTTGAATTTATTGAGATAATCGCCGGAACATAGAAGAAGCGGAAACTACTTTTGTCCATTAGGGAGACTGACAAAAACCTCCGGGATCCTTGGGTGGGGCGCAAAGTCTCCAGAGCTTTCCGTTCAGGTTTCCTAAGTGGGACAGGGGCATAATGCCCCTGTCCCACTTAGGAAACCTGAACGGAAAGCTCTGGAGACTTTGTGCCCCACCCAAGGTTTCCGTGCGGTTCCCGGAGGTTGCAGGTTGTGGAAGGTTAGACCTTTTATTCCACCAGAGACCTGGGTTCGATCCCAACTACGGGCGCTGTGTGTACGGAGTGTAACTTTGTGGGTAGCGCAGCGGGTAGAGCCGATGCCTCACCGCGCCGAAGACCCGGGATCAATCCAGACCTGTCTGTGTGGAGTTGGCACGTTCTCCCCGTGACCGCGTGGGTTTCCTCCGGGTGCTCCGGTTTCCTCCCACACCCCAAAGACGTGTGGGTTTGTAGGTTAATCGGCCCCTCTGTAAATTGCCCCCCTAGTGTGTGGGGAGTGGATGAGAAGGTGGGATAACACGGACGGGTGACGGATGGTCGGCGTGGACTCGGTGCGTGCTGCATCTCTAAACTAAACGACAAACTCTGAAGGTAGACAAAAACGCTGGAGAAACTCAGCGGGTGAGGCAGCATCTACGGAGCGAAGGAATAGGTGACGTTTCGGGTCGAGACCCTTCTTCAGACTGATGTGGGTGTGAGGTAGGGGGGGGCGGGAAGAAGACAGGAAGAGGCGGAGACAGTGGGCTGTGGGGGGGAGCTGGGAAGGGGAGGGGAATGAGGGAGAAAGCAGGGACTACCTGAAATTGGAGAAGTCAATGTTCATACCGCTGGGGTGTAAACTGCCCAAACGAAATATGAGGTGCTGCTCCTCCAATTTGCGGTGGGACTCACTCTGGCCATGGAGGAGGCCCAGGACAGAAAGGTCAGATTGGCTGGAGGCAGACACGATAGTAATAATAATAATAATGGATGGGATTTATATAGCGCCTTTCTAATACTCAAGGCGCTTTACATCGCATTATTCATTCACTCCTCAGTCACACTCGGTGGTGGCGAGCTACTTCTGTAGCCACAGCTGCCCTGGAGCAGACTGACGGAAGCGTGGCTGCCAATCTGCGCCTACGGCCCCTCCGACCGCCACCAATCACTCACACACATTCACACACAGGCAAAGGTGGGTGAAGTGTCTTGCCCAAGGACACAACGACAGTATGCACTCCAAGCGGGATTCGAACCGGCTACCTTCCGATTGCCAGCTGAACACTTAGCCCATTGTGCCATCTGTCGTCCCGATAGTGGCTTTTAAGAGGCTTTTGGACAGGCACATGAATGGAGGGATGTGGATCACCCACAGGTTCACTGCCCTGATCCGCAGGCAACCTTAAAAAAATCTCAGCAATCACTTCAAACTCAAGTGTCCACAGTGTTGCAGAATACTTTCCGTTTAGTCTGAAGAAGGGTTTCGGCCTAACTCCTTCTTTTTATTACATGAAACCGGATAAATGCATCATTCCACTCTGAGAATTACATGACTGGCTTAACGGAAGGCAGACAAAAGTGCTGGAGAAACTCAGCGGGTGGAGCAGCATCTATGGAGCGAAGGAAATAGGCAACGTTTTGGGCCGAGACCCAAGGAAATAGCCAACGTTTCGGGCCAAAATACAGCGGAAATTCTAAACAGCAGCAACACTCCAATCTATGGAGCGAAGGAAATAGGCAACGTTTCGGGCCGAAACCCTTCCGGGTTTCGGTCCGAAACGTTGCCTATTTCCTTCCGGGTTTCGGCCCGAAACGTTGCCTATTTCCTTGTGTTTCAGCCCGAAACGTTACGTATTTCCTTGGGTCTCGGCCCAAAACGTTGCCTATTTCCTTCGCTCCATAGATGCTGCTGCACCCGCTGAGTTTCTCCAGCACTTTTGTCTACCCTCCGTTAAGCCAGTCATGTATTTCTCAGAGTGGAATGATGCATTTAACCGGTTTCATGTAATAAAAAGTTTTATTAATGTTTATGTATAAAACTATGATGCTGGAGGAGCATTAGAACAACGGCAGCTGACAGCGAGGTTTGCAAATGGGTTATGGCAAGCTACTCTTCTGTGAAGCAAGGGTTGCTGCTGTTTAGAATTTCCGCTGTAACTGTCTGAGCATTTATTTCAAGAGGTTTGGAATACTATAGCAGGGATGTAATGCAGAGGCTCTATAAAGGGCCTGGTGTCCCACTTGCCGATTTCTCCGGCATATCCGTGTCGGCAAAAGATTTTGAACGTTTCAAAATCCAGGGGTGACAAAATAAATGTTGCGACACTTGGGAAAACGCCGCCCGTCAATATGTCATCACGCCGCGCCATGCCGCAAATTCTTCGGTGACCTGATACATCAGCCAATGATGTCGGCAGTCGCCGAAAAAAATCGCCAAGTCGGACAGGCCCTTGAGGGCGCTGGTCAGGCCACATGTGGAGCATTGGGAGCAGTTTCGGGCCCCGTATCTGAGGGAGGATGCGCTGGCCCTGGGGAGGGGCCCAGAGGAGGTTTACCAGAACGATCCCAGGAATGAGCGGGTTAACCTACGATGAGCGTTTGTCGGCCCTGGGCCTGTACTCGCTGGAGTTTAGAAGAATGAGGGGGGACCTCATTGAAACGTACCGAATAGTGAAAGGCCTAGATAGAGTGGATGTGGAGGGGATGTTTCCACTGGTGGGAGAGTCTAGGACCAGAGGGCACAGCCTCAGAACTAAAGGATGGTCCTTTAGGAAGATGAGGTGGAATTTCTTCAGTTAGAGGGTGGTGAATCAGTGGATTTAATTGCCACTGAAGGCTTGCGGAGGCCAAGCCAATGGATATTTTCGAAGATTCTTGATTAGTTCGGGTATTAGGGGTTATGGAGAGAAGGCAGGAGAATGGGGTGGAGAGGGAGAGATAGATCAGCCATGTTTGAATGGTGGAACAGACTTGATGGGCCGAATGGCCCAATTCTGCTCCTAGAACATATGAACATCTGAGATTTTTATTTTCTACTCAAACACGATCAAACTACAGGGAAACACGTTGCTGGGCCTGATTTGTTCCGGACTTTTCCTACCTCCAGTTCCAGACCCTTTACTTTCGGTCTGAGGAAGGGTTCTAGCCCAAAACATCACGCACCCTTTTTCTCCAGAGATGCTGCCTGACCCGCTGAGTTACTCCAGCACTCTGTGAAACGTCACCTATCCATGTTCTCCACATATGCTGCCTGACCCGCTGAGTTACTCCAGCACTCTGTGTCTATCTACGAGGAAACACCTCAGCTAAAAGGTGAGAGGGACAAAATCACACTGATTTCAGTTTAGTCTAGAGAAACAGCATGGAAACAGGCCCTTCGGCCCACCGAGTCCATGCTGTCCCAGTCGATCACTCGTTCCATGTTATCCCAGTTTGTCATCCACTCCCTGCACGCCAGGGCCAATTTACAGAAGCCAATAAAACCTACAAACCCGCACGCCTTTGGGATGGGGGCGGAAACCTGAGCACCCAGAGGAAACCCACACAGTCACAGGGAGAACGTGCAAACTCCACACAGCGAGTGCCCGAGGTCAGGATCGAACCCGGGTCTCTGGCACTGTGAGGCAGCGGCACTACCAGCTGCACCACCCTGCCGACCATGAGCGTGGATACATCATAAGTGACCGGAGCAGAGTTAGGCCATTCGGCCCATCGAGTCATTCAATCATGGCTGATCTACATTTCCCTCTCAACCCCATTCTCCTGCCTTCTCCCCATATCCCCCGACACCCGCACTAATCAAGAATCTATCTATCTCTACCTTAAAAATATCCACTGACTTGGCCTCCACAGCCGTCTGTGGCAATGAGTTCCACAGATTCACCACCCTCTGACTAAAGAAATTCCCCCCTCATCTCCTTCCTACTGGTACGCCCTTTAATTCTGAGGCTGTGGCCTCTGGTCCTAGACTCTCCCACTAGTGGAAACATCCTCCCCACGTTCACTCTACCCTGCCCTTTTGCTCTTCAGTAAATGCTTTGCGCTGTTCCAACGTCCTAGGGCCAGAGTTAGAATGGTGAAGGGAAGAAAAAGGAAAACAAATCAGGGAGTAAAATTCAATGTAATTCAGGAGTCCGCGGAGATTGCCTTTCACCACCCGCGTCTGAGCAGCGTGATTGACAGCCTTTGATATGCCGCCATTCTAAACGGCAAGTGGAAATTAATCTCCAAGGATTTCTGCGCCTGGCTGCCTCTCTCCATAATAAGGGGAACATCTTTAAACCTTGACAACGATTCAGCTGACTCTTCCTGATGTTTCGAAAATCTCGCCAAAGTTGATTGGAAAGGCAATTTTCGGGAAACATTTTTTAACCAGTTCCACACACACGCACACACACACACACGCACACGCACGCACACACACACGCACACACACATGCACACGCACACACACACACACACGCACACGCACGCACACACACACGCACACACACACACACACGCACACGCACGCACACACACACATGCACACGCACACACACGCACACACACGCACGCACGCGCACACACGCACGCACGCGCACGCGCGCACACACGCACACACGCACACACACGCTCACACACGCACACACGCGCACACGCACACATGCGCACACGCGCACACACACACACACGCACACACACGCACACACACGCACACACACGCACACACACGCACACACGCACACACGCTCACACACACGCACACACACACACATGCACACACAGACACACACACAAACACACACACACAAACACACACACAGGCAGCATCTCTGGAGAGGTGACGTTTCAGGTCCTTTTTTTAAGAAGGAACTGCAGATGCTGGAAAATCGAAGATAGATAAAAATGCTGGAGATACTCAGTGGGTGAGGCAGCATCTATGGAGCGAAGGAAATAGGCAACGTTTCGGGCTGAAACCCTTGTCATATGCTGAGAGAATGGAGCAGCTGGGCTTGTACACTCTGAGTTTAGAAGGATGAGAGGAGATCTTATTGAAACATATAAGATTGTTAAGGGCTTGGACACGCTAGAGGCAGGAAACATGTTCCCGATGTTGGGGGAGTCCAGAACCAGGGGCCACAGTTTGAGAATAAGGGGTAAGCCATTTAGAACGGAGACAAGGAAACACTTTCTCACAGAAAGTTGTGAGTCTGTGGAATTCTCTGCCTCAGGGGGCGGTGGAAGCAGGTTCTCTGGATACTTTCAAGAGAGAGCTAGATAGGGCTCTTAAAGATAGCGGAGTCAGGGGATATGGGGAGAAGGCAGGAACGGGGTACTGATTGGGGATGATCAGCCGTGATCACATTGAATGGCGGTGCTGGCTCGAAGGGCCGAATGGCCTACTCCTGCACCTATTGTCTATTGTCTATTGTCTACCTTCTTTTTTTAACTAGTTATAGTTGGGTGTTATAGAGGTGGCACAACGGTAGAGTTGCTGCCTTGCAGAGCCGACAATGCCAGAGATCCGAGATCGACCCTGATCCGATGTAAGGTGCGATGAACCTCTGAGGTCGTTCAGTAGTCCTGAACTACTATCTACCTCGTTGAAGACTTCGGACTATCTTTGATCGGACTTTACTGGCTTCGCCTTGCACTAACCGTTAAACACGTTAATCCCTTCATCATGTATCCGTTCACTATGAATGACTCGATGCGGAGGAAAGAACTGCAGATGCTGTTGTATAGAAACATAGAGACATAGAAAATAGGTGCAGGAGGAGGCCATTCGGCCCTTTGAGCCTGCACCGCCATTCAATATGATCATGGTTGATCATCCAACTCAGTATCCTGTACCTGCCTTCTCTCCATACCCCCTGATCCCTTTAGCCACAAGGGCCACATCTAACTCCCTCTTAAATATAGCCAATGAACTGGCCTCAACTACCTTCTGTGGCAGAGAATTCCAGAGATTCACCACTCTCTGTGTGAAAAATGTTTTCCTCATCTCGGTCCTAAAAGATTTCCCCCTTATCCTTAAACTGTGACCCCTTGTTCTGGACTTCCCCAACATCGGGAACAATCTTCCTGCATCTAGCCTGTCCAACCCCTTAAATGTCCACGAGAGCCCCGAGTACCGACGAGCGGCCATTACCGTAAATCTCCGAGTTCGAATCAGGGCAAACTCGGGAGAGCTCTTGGAATGAACTCGTACCGTGGGACAGGGCTATTAGGACAGGTACATGGACAAGACAGGTTTGGAGCGATGTGGACCAAGGTGGGATTGGTGTAGCTGGGACAGTTTAGCCGGTGTGGGCAAGTTGGGGCGAAGGGCCTGTTTCCACGCTGTATGAAATATTCAAAGCTAATTCTGTCGAGCACAATAAATCGAATATAAAAGAGAGTAAAGGACATGTCACATAACCTGCAGCTCCTTCATCAAGATGGGATCATCAGTAGAACATGAAAATCAATCATGATAAAGAGATGGCATCATTTCTGAGAAGCTCTTGATTTTGAATGCATGCACGGCAACCTGATTGCTCTGTTGACTGATATATTTGACAGTAAACAATATATGTGACAGTTTAATACTTTAGGGGGCTCAATGCAACTGCGAAATCCCCAGACAATTTCTCCGCACCTCATGTTTCCAGCGTTTATCTAGCCAGATTATCTTGCCAATATCATGTTTTTTTGGCAGATTGTCAAGGCTGTACGAGCTCAGGAAAAGCACAGCGTGGGAATGCAGAGAGGCAGGGTAGAAATTGAACTTAATGAAAGCGTCGACAAATATTTCGACACAATATGGAATAAAGCATAGGTACACAAAAAAGCTGGAGAAACTCAGCGGGCGCAGCAGCATCTATGGAGCGAAGGGAATAGGCAACGTTTCGGGGCGAAACCCAAGGAAATAGGCAACGTTTCGGGCCGAACCCTATTTCCTCCGCTCCATAGATGCTGCTGCACCCGCTGAGTTTCTCCAGCTTTTTTGAGTACCTTCGATTTTTTTCCAGCATCTGCAGATCCTTCTCAAACACACGGAACAAAGCATGTTGTGTTCAGACTGCAACGAATCTCGAGGTAGTCAGCATCCGTGAGATTGCCGCATCTCTGGGCGAAGGGCCAGTCCCACTTACGCGACTTTTTCGGCGACTGCCGGCACCCGCCATATTCGCGGCAGGTGGCCGAAAATGATCAACGTGTCGAATATCCAGCGGCGACCAGAACAAGGTACGGCCCTTTGGGCGAATACTCACGACCATACAGGCATCACCCCGCGACATGGTCGTGGTGAATAGTCGCACAAAGAATCGTGCCTTTTTTCGACGAAAATAATGGCGTAAGTGGGACAGGCCCTTCAGTCCATAGAAAATGGAACTGCAGCATCGTGAGCAGATGTGGGGAGAATGGACAGATGATGTATCAGGCCGGGGCCCTTTCTCAGGCTGTTGTCTCCGCTGATACCGATATCAAGCAGCATTAGTTATATTGTGTTAGGGAACTGTTCCTCCCAACAGCCATCAGGCTATAAAACACTACAACCTCCATTAAACTCCGAACGACATAGACTATTTTTGTTATTATTGCACTATTAGTGTTTGCTTTTTATGTGTGCGCATGTGTATGTGTGTGTATATATGTGTGTGTGTATATCTACAGACATATATATATACATGCACATATATACACACACAAATATACACACACACACACACATATACACACACACACAAATATACACACACACATATATACACACACACACACACATATATATACACACACATATATATATACACACACAAACATATATACACATATATATATATATATATATATACACACACACACATACATATACACACACGCACACATATATACATATACACACGCACCCATGTATAAATACACACACGCACATACTGAATATATATACACACACACACACATACATATATACACACACACACATATACAAATATACACACACACACACACACACACACATATATATACATATACATGTGTGTATATACACACACACACACACACATATATACTATCTATTGAGTCTGAAGAAGGCTCTCGACCCGAAACATCAACCATTCCTTCTATCCAGAGATGCTGTGTCTATCTTTGGTGTAAATCTGCATCTGGCATCTGCAGTGCCTGCCTATACACATATATGTGTGTGTGTGTGTGTGTGTGTGTGTGTGTGTGTGTGTGTGTGTGGGTATATGTACTATATACACACTGAACTATGTTTTCTCTTGTTTATCATATTGTTTACACAGTGTACTATGATCACATATTGTGTTGTGCTGCAGCAAGTAAGAATGCCATTGTTCTATCTGGGACACATGACAATAAAACCCTCTTGTCTCTTGAATCCTGCAGCATGGAAATAGGTTGTTTGGGCCACAGCCTCGACACCAACTGCAGCTGTTTGGCTAAACTTTGACGGGACTGGTTTAAAGAGCAAATCCTTCCAGATGAGGAGGAGCAAGGACCACATTCTAGAGACATACAGCGTGGAAACAGGGCGTTCAGCCCAACTTGCCCGCACCGACCAACATGTCCCATCTACACTAGTCCCACCTGCCTGCGTTTGGCCCATATCCCTCCAAACCCGCCCTATCCATGTACCTGTCTAAATGCTTCTTAAATGTTGCGATAGTCCCTGCCTCAACTACCTCCTCCGGCAGCTCGTTCCATACACCCACCACCCTCTGTGTGAAAAAGTTACCCCTCAGATTTCTGTTAAATCTTTCCCCCACCCCCCCTTCACCTTAAACCTATGTCCTCTGGTTCTCAATGTCCTTACTCTGGGCAAGAGAATCAGTGCGTCTACCCGATCAAATTCCTCCCGTGGTTTTGGACACCTCCGTAAGATCGCCCCTCACCCTCTGACACTCCCACCTGAAACATCACCCATCTTTTTTCCTCCACAGATGCTGCCTGACCCACTGAGTAACTCCAGCACTTTGTGTCCATCTTTGATATCAACTTTGAACGCACCATCTGCAGTTCTTTGTTGATCCACTTCATAGCAATTGCCCAGTCAATTAGAAAAATCAAATACTTCTCAATTTATGAAATGGTTTCCATTCCCGGAAAATGTCTTATTGAGGGAAAATTCCTAACTTGGAAAAATTATGTGTCATTTTATTGTGGGTAGACAGAAATGCCGGAGAAACTCAGCGGGTGAGGCAGCATCTATGGACCAGAAGGGTCTCGACCCTGCCTCAGAGCCTGTGGAATTCTCTGCCTCAGAGTCTGTAGAATTCTCTGCCTCAGAGACTGTGGAATTCTCTGCCTCAGAGACTGTGGGATTCTCTGCCTCAGAGACTGTGGAATTCTCTGCCTCAGAGACTGTGGAATTCTCTGCCTCAGAGACTGTGGAATTCTCTGCCTCAGAGTCTGTGGAATTCGCTGCCTCAGAGTGTGTGGAATTCACTGCCTCAGAGTCTGTGGAATTCTCTACCTCAGAGTCTGTGGAATTCTCTGCCTCAGAGTCTGTGGAATTCTCTGCCTCAGAGACTGTGGAATTCTCTGCCTCAGAGTCTGTGGAATTCACTGCCTCAGAGACTGTGGAATTCACTGCCTCAGAGCCTGTGGAATTATCTGCCTCAGAGTCTGTGGAATTCACTGCCTCAGAGTCTGTGGAATTCTCTGCCTCAGAGACTGTGGAATTCTCTGCCTCAGAGTCTGTGAAATTCTCTGCCTCAGAGGGCGGTGGAGGCAGGTTTTCTGGACGCTTTCTAGAGCGAGCTAGATAGGGCTCTTAAAAATAGCGGAGTCAGGGGATATGGGGAGAAGGCAGGAACGTGGTACTGATTGGGGATGATCAGCCATAATCACATTGAATGACGCTGCTGGCTCGAAGGGCCGAATGGCCTACTCCTGCACCTATTGTGTATTGTCTATTTACCCGAAACGTCGCCTATTTCCTTCGCTCCATAGATGCTGCCTCACCCGCTGACATTTTTTGTCTACCTTCGATTTTTCCGGCATCTGCAGTTCCTTCTTAAACATTCTGAAATATATTGTGGGCCAATTGGCTTAATATATTCCTACGGGCAGTGACAGCCACTCAAATTAAAATTAAAGCCACAAATAGCTTTGTAAATTGACGATGCGCGTCCTCAAAGAGTAAACAGTGTGGGAGTGAAAATTTGTGAAAAGAACTCTTATAAATCGCGGAATTGGAAAGAGCATGGTTGACCTTTGAGAGTTTTAAAGCTCTCCATTTTTTTTGATGTTTTATATAACATCTGACACGCAAAGCATAAAAGCATGTCTCTGAGCTTCTTGGAAACTCTGCTCGTGTAAGTCAGATCATATGTAGCGTTGTAAAGGGCAGATTGGTTACACCGTGTTCTATGTAATACATGCTGTATTCGGCAGCTGAAACCAAGTGCAGTTGGTTTAATGTCAGGACGCGGGGACCAGGGTTTAAGGCGTGTGGCATGACGGAGCCTCACAAAGGCCGGTAGCATCGTCAAGGACCCACACCATCCTGGCCACACACGCGCACTCGTCTCTCCGCTGCCATCGGGCAGCAGGTACAGGAGCCCGAAATCTGCAACGTCCAGGTTCGGGAACAGCTTCAGGAACAACTTGTGAATTTGTGGAATTCGCTGCCACAGAGGGCAGTGGAGGCCAAGTCACTGGATTGATTTAAGTGAGAGTTATGCCCCTGTCCCACTTAGGAAACCTGAACGGAAACCTCTGGAGACTCTGCGCACCCACCCAAGGTTTCCGTGCGGTTCCCGGAGGTTGCAGGTGGTGGCCGGAGGTTGCAGGTAGCGGAAGCAGGTAGGGAGACTGACAAAAACCTCCGGGAACCGCACGGAAACCTTGGGTGGGGCGCAAAGTCTCCAGAGGTTTCCGTTCAGGTTTCCTAAGTGGGACAGAGCTATAAAAAGATAGAGTTCTAGGGGCTAGTGGAGTCAATGGATATGGGGAGAAGGCAGGCACGGGTTATTGATAGTGGACGATCAGCCATGATCACAATGAATGGCGGTGCAGGGCCGAATGGCCTCCTCCTGCACCTATTTTCTATGTGTCTATGTTTCTTCCCCACAGCCATCAGACTATTAAACACAACTTCAAACAAACGATGAACTATAACAGCCTATCTGTTTACTGATGTGTATATATATATATATTCTATGGTATATGGTCACACTGATCTGTTCTGTATTTATAACGACAATATTCTGTTGTGCTGAAGCAAAGCAAGAATTTCATTGTCCTATCTGGGACACATGACAATAAACTCTCTTGACTTGACTTCTTGATCAGCTCGGTGAAAGATGCTCATTGGGTCGGCTCGGACCTTGTTGTCCACCGAGCAGGGCGCGATGGTCCGTGAGGGAATGTTGCCGCTCCAGGCAACAGGAGTACGTGCTGAGGGACGCACTGAAGCTCGGTGCAGCCAACGCCAAGGCTCTGTGGGGGAGGACCACAGACTCGGGTCCTTCTGCTGCTAGATATTGGAGGGGAGGGTGGGGGGGGGCAGAGTAGGGGCACCCCTCAAACAAGGGAAGGGGTATCACCTCAGGGGGCCATGGGTTTAGAGAGATGTGGGCCAAGCGCAAGTGGGAGACTAGTGCAGCCAAGTCACAAGGTCACAAGTAATAGGGGCGGAATTAGGCCATTCGGCCCATCAAGTCTACTCCGCCATTGAATCATGGCTGATCTATCTCTCCCTCCTAACCCCATTCTCTTGCCTTCTCCCCATAACCTCTGACACCCGTACTAATCAAGAACCTATCTCTCTGCCTTAAAAATATCTACAAACTTGGCCTCCACAGCCATCTGTGGCAAAGAATCCCACAGATTCACCGCCCTCTGATTTTCTCAACTCCTAAAGGAATGTCCTTTAACTCTGAGGCTGTGACCTCTGGTCCTGGACTCTCCCACTAGTGGAAACATCCTCTCCACATCCATTCTATCCAAGCCTTTCATTATTCTTTATGTCTCAATGAGATCCCCCCTCATTCTTCTAAACTCCAGCGAGTACAAGCCCAGCGCCGACAAACACTCAACATAGGTTAATGATGTTAAGTTATAAGTTAATGATAAGTGAAGATGGGGCATGTTGGTCGGCGTGGGCAGGTTTGGCCGAATAACAGACACCAGGAACTGCAGATGCAGAAATCATGCGCAAAACACAAAGTGCTGGAGTAACTCAGTATCTATGGAGAGCATGGATGAAGAAGAGTCCCACCCCTCAACCTCACCTATCCATGTTCTCCACAGATGCTGCCTGACCCGCTGAGTTACTCCAGCACTCTGTGTTCCACACTGTGCCACCATAATCAGGGAAAGCTTACAATTATACAGCTATCTTTAAGTTCCGCTTTATGTCTGTTATTATCAAATGAATGAAGGTAGAATGAAAATCTCTATTTAACATACTCTCCAATCAGATAATTATTAGAAATACAATCAAGCCAAACTCAAGTTCAATAGGCAGAGTGAAGGGGAATAACTAGTGTAGATCTGAGCATTCGTTTAATTTCGAGATACAGCCTGGCAACAGGCCCTTCAGCCCACTGAGTCAATGCTGACCATCGATCACCCGTTCACACTAGTGCCATGTCATCCCACTTTCCCATCCGCTCCCCACACACAGAGGGTAATTTACAGCGGGGCCGATTAACCTACAAGCTTGCGGGAGGAAGCCGGAGCACCCGGAGGAAACCCACGTGGTCCGTACAGGCAGAACGTACAAACTCCACACAGACAGCACCTGAAGCCAGGATTGAACCTGGGTCTCTGGCGCTGTGGGCGGTGGCTCTACCAGCCGTGCCACGGTGCCCCCCGTCAATTTGCCATTGATGTTTCAGAAATAGTAAAGTTCGGCGTAAAAACAAGAGTCTGTGGCAGGAGCCGCCCTCGACCATTCTATTCCTTCCTCCGGTTCTGGGGGGGGGGGTCCTGTGGCGTCAGCCTAAACAGGGCCATTCATGCCCGAACCCTCGTCAGGAGATACGAGGGCGGGCACGTGACCGAATAAATGACTCTTTAAACCGGCCTGACGACTCATCTTTATTCGCCCCGTATGGTGCCGCTACAAGTCCATTCCACCCACCTGGGTTGTAAAAATATACTGTATTTACTATCCAGGCTAATCTGAATTGATGTCCATGAGACAAAGGAGCAGAATGAGGCCATTCGACCCATCGAGTCTACTCCGCCATTCCATCATGGCTGATATTTCTATCCCTCTTAACTCCATTCTCCTGCCTTCCCCCTGTAACCTTTGACACCCCTTACTTATCGAGAACCAGTCAATCTGCTTTTTAGACAATAGACAATAGACAATAGACAATAGGTGCAGGAGTAGGCCATTCGACCCTTCGAGCCAGCACCGCCATTCAATGTGATCATGGCTGATCATCCCCAATCAGTACCCCGTTCCTGCCTTCTCCCCATATCCCCTGACTCCACTATTTTTTAAGAGCCCTATCTAGCTCTCTCTTGAAAGCATCCAGAGAACCTGCCTCCACCGCCCTCTGAGGCAGAGAATTCCACAGTCTCTGAGGCAGTGAATTCCACAGACTCTGAGGCAGTGAATTCCACACACTCTGAGAGAAAAAGTGTTTCCTCATCTCCGTTCTAAATGGCTTACCCCTTATTCTTAAACTGTGGCCCCTGGTTCTGGACTCCCCCAACATCGGGAACATGTTTCCTGCCTCTAGCGTGTCCAAACCCTGAACAATCATATGTGTTTCAATGAGAAACCCTCTCATCCTTCTAAATTCCAGAGTGTACAAGCCCAGCCGTTCCATTCTCTCAGCATATTACAGTCCCGCCATCCCGGGAATTAACCTTGTAAACCTACGCTGCACTCCCTCAATAGCAAGAATGGCCTTCCTCAAATTAGGGGACCAAAACTGCACACAATATTCCAGGTGTGGGCTCACTAGGGCTCTGTACAACTGCAGAAGGACCTCTTTGCTCCTATATTTTACCCCTCGTGTTATAAAGGCCAACATGTCATTCGCTTTCTTCACTGCCTGCTGTACCTGCATGCTTACTTTCATAGACTGATGTACAAGGACCCCCAGATCCCGTTGTACTTCCCCTTTTCCCAACTTGACGCCATTTAGATAGTAATCTGTTTTTGCTACCAAAGTGAATAACCTCACATTTATCCGCATTAAACATCATCTGCCATGCATCTGCCCACTTCCTCCAAGCTGTCCAAGTCACCCTGCATTCTCATAGCATCCTCCTCACGGTTCACACAGCCACCCAGCTTTGTGTCATCTGCAAATTTGCTAATGTTACTTTGAAACCTTCTTCCAAATCATTGATGTATATTGTAAATAGCTGCGGTCCCAGCACCCGAGCCTTGCGGTACCCCACTAGTCACTGCCTGCATGGATCACATTTAATACCTAATGTCCTGGCCTCCACATTCGGTCTGTGGCGATGAGTTTCACTGGTTCTGTGCAATGAATTCCACCCCCTGTCTAAAGATATTCTTCCTCATCTCCGTTGTAAAGCTATGTCCTTGCCCCTGATCCCTTTGGAAGGACTTCAGTCCACGCAGGGAAATTTGAAATCTCTCAATTACAGTAGTTGGCACGAACATCCTCACTTTGAAAGCTGGAGGTTTGCATCAGATTTCTATTACTGATGGACTGCCTTCCTCACTGCAACAGGGTCTGTCTGACTCGATGACACTGGGAATAATCTTAGCTTCCTTCTGTACATTCTTCAACGTTTATTCAGCTTCTTTACATTCATTTTGGCTTCTTTTTTCAAGCAGCCTCTCACCCCTTCTGCAATGTGACGAACCTTTCCAATCAGTCAACATGTCTTTGAAGAGCAGGCATATAGAGTGGTGATTTGCTGTGCCTATAAATGTTCGGCCGGCAGCTGGAAGGAAGGCAGTCTGATTTTTGCACAAAAATAAAAGGGGAAACAAAATCTGCGGGAAATGTCTTGCAAGACACCAATTAATCAGGAGGAGACTGATCCAAATGTTCAGGGAACTGACAACATCAGAGTTATCCTGAATGACTCTAATATTGGGTAGACACAAAATGCTGGAGTAACTCAGTGGGACAGGCAGCATCTCTGGAGAAAAAGAATGACAGTGGACAATAGACAATAGACGCAGGAGGAGGCCATGCGACCCTTCGAGCCAGCACCGCCATTCAATGTGATCATGGCTGATCATCCACAATCAGTACCCCGTTCCTGCCTTCTCCCCATATCCCCTGACTCCACTATTTTTAAGAGCCCTAACTAGCTCTCTCTTGAAAGTATCCAGAGAACCTGCCTCCACCGCCCTCTGAGGCAGAGAATTCCACAGACTCGCAACTCTTTGTGTGAAAAAGTGTTTCCTCGTCTCCGTTCTAAATGGCTTCCCCCTTATTCTTAAACTGTGTGGCCCCTGCTTCTGGACTCCCCCAACATCGGGAACATGTTTCCAGCTTTTAACGTGTCCAAACCCTTAATAATTTTATATGCTTCAATAAGATACCCTCTCATCCTTCTAAATTCCAGAGTGTACAAGCCCAGCCGCTCCATTCTCTCAGCATATGACAGTCCCGCCATCCCGGGAATGGATGACGTTTCGGGTCGAGACCCTTCTTCAGACTGATGTCGGAGTGTGGGGGGGGGGGGGGGGGGGACAAAGACCAAAAGTAAGCGGAGACAGTAGGACTAGCGGAAGAGCTGGGAAGGGGAGGGGAAGGAGGGAGAAAGCAGGGACTCCCTGAAATTGGAGAAGTCAATGTTCGTACCGCTGGGGTGTAAACTGCCCAAGCGAAATATGAGGTGCTGCTCCTCCAATTTGCGGTGGGCCTCACTCTGGCCATGGAGGAGACCCAGGACAGAAAGGTCAGATTGGCTGGAAGTGGACACGATAGTGGCTTTTAAGAGGCACTTAGAAGAGATCAGTTTAACTTGGCATCATGATCAGTATGGACATTGTGGGCTGAAGGGCCTGCTCCTGAGCTGTTCTGTTCTATGTTGTATAACACTGCAGATGCTAACGTTATTCCCTTGTCACGTATCTCTACACTGTAAATGGCTCGATTGTAATCATGTGTTGTTTTTCTGCTGACTGGATAGCAGGCAACACAAAGCTTTTCACTGTATCCCGGGACACGTGGCAATAAACAAAACGGGAACTGTAACTTGTTTACAAAGAAAAGTGACAAACTGCTGGAGTAAATAGCAGGTCAGGCAGCATCTCTGCGGGACGTGGATAGGGGTGACGGTTTGGGTCGGGACGCTTCATGGCAATGCAGAAACATAGAAAAACAGGCGCAGGAGTAGGCCATTCGACCCTTCGAGCCAGCACCGCCATTCAATTTGATCATGGCTGATCATCCCCAATCAGTACCCCGTTCCTGCTTTTTCCCCATTTCCCTTGATTCCTTTAGCTAAATCTGACTCTCTCTTGAAAACATCCAGTGAATTGGCCTCCAATGCCTTCTGTGGCAGAGAATTCCACAGATTCACAACTCTCTGGGTGAAGAAGTTTTTCCTCATCTCAGTCCTAAATGGCCGACCCCTTATTTTTAAACTGTGAACCCCTAATTCTGGACCCCCCCAACATCGGGAACATGTTTCCTGCATTATCTCATGTTTGTTTTCTCACTGCTGTTTGGACCTTTCCGACAGATATCTACAACGGTGGCTCAGCGGTAGAGTTGCTGCCTCACAGCGCCCGAGACCCGGGTTCGATCCTGACTACGAGTGCTGTCTGGTGATCCGGTTTCCTCCCGCACTCCAAAGACATGCAAGTTTGTAAGTTAATTGGCTTGGATAAAATTGTAAATTGTCCCTAGTGTGTGTAGGATAGTGTTCCTGTGCGGGGGTCGCTGGTCGGACTCAATGGGCCAAGGGGCTTGTTTCCGCGCTGTATCTCTAAACTAAACTAAACTAAACTAAACTTCTCCCTTTGGAGTGTGTGGGGAGAAGGTTTACCAGAAAGCTACCTGGATTAGAGAGTTTCAACTACAGGCAGAGGTTGCATAGACTTGGATTGCTTTCTCGGGAAGAGCTGTTTTTATTTCAGAGCCGTTTTTTAATTCCTTGGCAACATTGTGTATGAATCTGAAGAAACATCTGTGTAAATTATTGACCTGCACAAGTGCCACAAAGGGGGAGATTGATGGACAATTGAGATGGTGGTCAGCTGTAAATATATGCCAGTCAATCTGGTGAGACCACATCTGGAGTATTATGTACCGTTTTGGTCTCCTAATTTGAGGAAGGACATCCTTGTGATTGAGGCAGTGCAGTGTAGGTTCACGAGATTGATGCCTGGGATGGCGGGACTGTCATATGAGGAAAGATTGAAAAGACTAGGCTTGTATTCACTGGAGTTTAGAAGGATGAGGGGGTATCTTATAGAAACATATAAAATTATAAAAGGACAGGACAGGCTAGATGCAGGAAAAATGTTCCCAATGTTGGCCGAGTCCAGACCAGGGGCCACAAGTGGGAGAATAAGTGGGAGGCCATTCAGGACTGAGGTGAGAAAAAACGTTTTCACCCAGAGAGTTGTGAATTTGTGGAATTCCCTGCCACAGAGGGCAGTGGAGGCCAAGTCACTGGATGGATTTAAGAGTGAGTTAGATAGAGCTCTAGGGGCTAGCGGAATCAAGGGATATGGGGAGAAGGCAGGCACGGGTTACTGATTGTGGATGATCAGCCATGATCGAAATGAATGGCGGTGCTGGCTCGAAGGGCCGAATGTCCTCCTCCTGCACCTATTGTCCATGTTTCTATGGATCCAGGATCTGTATAGCTCTGACAGGTTTTATCATCAGGTCCCGAAAGAATAACACGATAGCCTCGGTGAGGGCAGAGGGCGACAAGCCGAGGATATGAAAAATTAATGGACTAAAATGGGGATGATAAATGATGACAAAATTAACGAGATAAGATGGCTGATCTCTCTACAAAAGGAAACGGCTACTAATGAATGTATCACAAGTAAGCAGGCACTGGAACATTAATAAATTAGCAAAGCAATGACCATGGCTGAAACTATAAATCTGACAGCATTCTGTTGCAGTAAATTGATGCAACAGTGGTAAGGGGTTGAAGGCGTTAGCACAAGTATACTGGGAAACCGATAGGACACTCGGCATATCAGCAAATTGATATATTAACAAAGAATCACATACCAGTGAACAATTACACTCGTGTCGGAGTATGAACGGGTGAATGAGGAAACTAATGTAGCAGTGGGGATTAGAAAAAATAATTAATGGATAAAGCAGAGTCACCAGTGGGAACGCTTTGGGCAGCAGGTAGTGCCGCTGCCTCAAACCGCGGGGAAACCCGGCTTCGATCCTGACCGCGACTGCTGCCTTTGTGGAGTTTGCACGTTCTCCCAGTGACCGCGAGGTTGCTACCCACGTCACAAAGGCGCTGGTTAATTGGCCCTCTAGTGTGTAGGGAGTGGATGAGAAAGTCGCATAACATAGAACAAGTATGAACGGGTGATCGATGGTCGGAGTTGACTCGGTGGGTCCAAGAGATATGATTCCATGGAGAAAATAAAAATACAGTGCTGGAGTAACTCAGCGGGTCAGGCAGCATCTGTGGAGAACATGGATAGGTGACTTTTCACAGAGTGCTGGAGTAACTCAGCGGGTCAGGCAGCATCTGTGGAGAACATGGATAGGTGACGTTTCACAGAGTGCTGGAGTAACTCAGCGGGTCAGGCAGCATCTCTGGAGAATGTGGACAGGTGACGTTTCGGGTCAGGACCCTTCTTCAGATTGAAGAGGAGTCCCAACTAGAAACGTTGCCTATCCATGCTGAGTTACTCCAGCATGTTGTGCCATTTTTGTAAACCAGCATCTGCAGTTTCTCATTACTACTCTTTAAAGGAAATTAATTCAACCTCAGTTTCATGTTGCTTGCTCTTAAGAAATGCATCTTCTCGAACTGGGCCCTCGATGAGCATTAATGGAAGGCAGGGAAAATCACTCTTTGTGCTTGGTCGGCATTGACGTGTTGGGCCGAAGGTCCCTGTTTCTGTGCTGTATCTCTCTATGGTCCGCAGATAGGAATAAATAGTGTCTTTGTATGCCCACCCCCAAGATAAAATGGAAATGCTTACAAGAATGGTCGCAGGAATGAGTGGGTTAATACATGATGAGCGTTTGTCGGCACTGGGTGGAGTTTAGAAGGATGAGGGGGGGACCTCATTGAAACTTACCGAATAGTGAAAGGCCTGGATAGAGTGGATGTGGAGAGGATATTTCCACTAGTGGGAGAGTCTAGGACCAGAGGTCACAGGCTCAGAATTAACGGATGTTCCTTTAGAAAGTTTGGGAGGAATTTCTTCAATTAGAGGGTGGTGAATCTGTGGAATTTATTGCCACACAAGGCAATGGAAGCCATCTTTGGGTAGGGATTGACAGATTCTTGATTAGTAATACTGCCAGGGTTTATGGGGAGAGGGCAGGAAAATAGAGTTGAGAGGGAAAGATAGATCAGCCATGATTGAATGGCAGAGTAGACTTGATGGGCCGAATGGCCTAAATCTGCTCCTAGAATTGATGAACTATTTATAACCCCATCAGAATGCAGCTGCTTCCCGTTCTTGCATGGACTGTATCGTAATACACAGTTGAAAGGTTGTTAGTTCGACAGACAAATGGGTGGCCAACTCCATATAGGGACCGTCCAGTATTGAGGCACGGATTCAAGGGTTAGTAAAACATCCACTACTAAATACAACGGGAGAGTTGCTGCCCGAGAGTGACTGAGACCCGGGTTCGATCCTGACCATGGGTGCTGCCTGTGTGGAGTTTGCACGTTCTCCCCGTGACCACGTGGGTTTAGACAATAGACAATAGACAATAGGTGCAGGAGTAGGCCATTCGGCCCTTCGTGCCAGCACCGCCATTCGATATGATCATGGCTGATCATCCAACTCAGTATCCTGCACCTGCCTTCTCTCCATACCCCCTGATCCCTTTAGCCACAAGGGCCACACTTAACTCCCTCTTAAATATAGCCAATGAACTGGCCTCAAATACCTTCTGTGGCAGAGAATTCCAGAGATTCACCACTCTCTGTGTGAAAAATGTTTTCCTCATCTCGGTGCTAAAAGATTTCCCCCTTATCCTTAAACTGTGACCCCTTGTTCTGGACTTCCCCAACATCGGGAACAATCTTCCTGCATCTAGCCTGTCCAACCCCTTAAGAATTTTGTAAGTTTCTATAAGATCCCCCCCTCAATCTTCTAAATTCTAGCGAGTACAAACCGAGTCTATCCAGTCTTTCTTCATATTCTTCATTTATCTGCATTAAACTTCATCTGCCATGCATCTGCCCACTCCCCCAACCTGTCCAAGTCACCGTGCATTCTCAAAGCATCCTCCTCACACAGTTCACGTTGCCACCCAGCTTTGAGTCACTTGCAAATTTGCTAATGTTACTTTTCTCCAGGAGCTCCGGTTTCCCCACATCCCAAAGATTTACAGGTTTGTAAGCTGAATTGGCTTCAGTAAATGTCTCCCTGGCATCTAGTGTACGGGGGTCAGCACGTACTCGGCGGGCCGAAGGGCCTGCTTCCACGCTGCATCCCTCAAACCAACGGAAAGAAATGCACGCACCTCTGTGAGATATTTTCAGCCGCACATCACAATTTTAATAGTTTGTCCCGATACGATGATGAAAAGGATCATAATCCCAACCCTCTGGCTGCAAGTCTCCAGGTACCTCTGCACGTAACGACATTACCAATGAGGACCTATCTCCCCTCATGCAGATGTTGAGGAACAGTCAGATGTTGAGTGTGCCGCAATGTTGCCGAGCTCGCCCATCGCATCCAATGTCCAGCTCGCATTTAATTGCCTGAGCCCTGCACAAAATTGTACCAGCGTTCCCCACAGCAGATTGGGAAAATCAGATCAGCCAACGCACCCTACCAACCGGTAGCGAGCAAGAAAGCCTTCTCCGCTCTCATTAGCGCACGACCTTCTGGAGTGCATCAACCAGAAGCATCTTGGGGATTGTAAATTTTTTATTACGATATGAAATTTGCAAAAAGCAGCAACAGAGATGCCGGCTGGGCCGGACTTCCTCCGCGGAGAGATTGGGGAGATTGTCAGGGCGCGAGAGCGCGGGCGAGCTTGGAGCAAAGCCACGCGACCAGCAGCTGACTCACACGCTTCACCCTTCCTCACAAGCATCCCACTCCCTTCGGAAAAACATATATTTTTCATTTAGTTTTAAATATTATAATAAAAACATCACTACGTATGAATCTGTCGCGGGCATCTGAAACAATGTCCGGGCGATTGCCGGTGTCGTTTCTAACGTGGCTTGGCGGTAGAGTTGTTGCCTCACGGCGCCAGAGAACCGGGTTCGATCCTGACTACGGGTGCCTGTCAGTACAGAGTTCGTACGTTCTCCCCGTGACCCGCGTGGGTTTTACTCCGGGTGCTCCGGTTTCCTCCCACACGCCAAAAGACGGGCGGGTTTTGTAGGTTAGTTGGCTTCTGTAAGTTGGCCCCGGTGTGTGTAGGGTAGTGTTAGTGTGCGGGGATCGCTGGTCGGCGCGGACTCGGAGGGCCGACGGGCCTGTTTCTGCGCTGTATCTCTAAACGAGACTGTCAGGGAGATCATCTGGCTTTATTCATAGATCATTCATAGAAAATAGGTGCAGGAGGAGGCCATTCGGCCCTTTGAGCCAGAACCGCCGTTCCTTGTGATCATGGCTGATCATCCACAATCAATAACCCGTGCCTGCCTTCTCCCCATATCCCTAGATTCCACTAGCCCCTAGAGCTCTATCTAACTCTCTCTTAAATCCATCCAGTGATTTGGCCTCCACTGCCCTCTGTGGCAGGGAATTCCACAAATTCACAACTCTCTGGGTGAAAAAGTTTTTTCTCACCTCAGTCCTAAATGGCCTCCCCTTTATTCTAAGACTGTGGCCCCTGGTTCTGGACTCGCCCAACATTGGGAACATTTTTCCTGCATCTAGCTTATCCAGTCCTTTTATAATTTTATATGTTTCTATAAGATTCGCCCCTCATCCTTCTAAAACTCCGGTTAATACAAGCCTAGTCTTTTCAATCTTTCCTCATATGACAGTCCCGCCATCCCAGGGATCAATCTCGTGAACCTACAGCACTGCCCCAATCACAAGGATTTCCTTCCTCAAATTAGGAGACCAAAACTGTACACAATACTCCAGATGTGGTCTCACCAGATTGACTGGCATATATTTACAACCTGCCGACCACCATCTCAATTGTCCATCAATCTCCCCCTTTGTGGCACTTGTGCAGGTCAATAATTTACACAGATGTTTCTTCAGATTCATACACAATGTTACCAAGGAATTAAAAAACGGCTCTGAAATAAAAACAGCTCTTCCCAAGAAAGCAATCCAAGTCTATGCAACCTCTGCCTGTAGTTGAAACTCTCTAATCCAGGTAACTTTCTGGTAAACCTTCTCCCCACACACTCCAAAGGGAGAAGATTAGTTTACTATAGAGATACACTAGAGATATAGGTAGGAAACCCGAGCACCTGGAGAAAACCCAGGGAGAACGTACAAACTCCGCACCCATAGTCAGGATTGAACCCGGGTCTCTGGCGCTGTGAGGCAGCAACTCTACCGCTGCACCACCGTGCCTCCGATGGACAGAGTGAGATCAGTAGGTGTCGACTCATCACAGGCATCAGATTTTGCTGTGTCATGGTCTTAGAGTGATAGAGTGATACAGTGGGGAAGCAGGCCCTTCGGCCCAACTTGCCCCAACCGGCCAACATGTCCCATCTACACCAGCCCCACCTGCCCACGTTTGGACCCATCTCTCCCTGAATCATATCTGCCTGGGTTCGCTGCCGAGGGCAAACAGCCAAGGAAACCTTCCTGTGACACTGGATGAGATGATAGTTTGAAAGCATTCGGTTCCTGAGCTGCAGCCAGAGAGAGATTGTCAAAGCTGGCCTCCAGGATTCACAACAAGCTCAATGCGAGCGTGCCGACAGGGAGCCGCTGCTGCTGCCGCACTTACAGCGCTGCACCCGGCTGAATGAACGAGCAAATGTAGGCGCAGAGCAGAATAAACAAAACATGCTCCTGCATTATTTACAAATCACTCAGAACAAACTCAGAGCAAACAGGGCAGCAGCGGTAGAGTTGCTGCCTTACAGCGCTTGCAGAGCCACACACCCGTGTTCGATCCCGACTACGGGTGCTGTCTGTACGGAGTTTGTACATTTTCTCCCCGTGACCTGCGTGGGTTTTCTCCGAGATCTTCGGTTTCCTCCCACACTCCAAAGGCGTACAGGTTTGTAGGTTAATTGGCTTGGTATAAATTTAAAAACTGTCCCTAGTGGGTGTAGGATAGGGTTAGTGTGCGGGGATCGCTGGTCGGCGCGCACACGGTGGGCGTGTTTCCGTGCCGTATCTCTAAATTAAACTCAACTAAACTAAACTCTGAACTCTTCCAACTCAAGTATATTATATCCAAGTGCAGGAAGGAACTGCAGATGCTGGTTTACATCAAAGATAGACACAAAATGCTGGAGTTACTCAGCGGGACAGGCAGCATCTCTGGAGAGAAGGAATGGGTGATTTTTTTGGGTCGAGACCCTTCTTCCCACTGAGAGTCAGGGGAGAGAGGAAGGAGGGATATGGGCAGTACTTAGGACAAATAAATGGTAGGTATTCAGAAAGCAACGACAACCAAGGAAATGTGGAGCCCACAATGGTCCATTGTTGGTTGCGGGATGGATGATAACGATTTAATGCAGACACTGGAACTCAACAGGAAACTAAAACCGAAAACGTCACCCAGTCCTTCTCTCCAGAGATGCTGCCTGTCCCCCCCTGTGTTACTCCTGCATTTGGTGTCTACATTATATTCACGGTAGCCCAGAAATGTAATATATCTACCGGCATGTAAAAAAAACTATTGCAAATGAAGAGTAAATCCAAAAGGTCATGATGCCGCTGCATAAGACTTGAGTGTTGCATGGAGTTCTGGTCAGCCCATTAGGGTGACACGGTGGCCCAGCGGTAGAGTTGCTGCCTCACAGCGCCAGAGACCCGGGTTCGATCCTGACTACGGATGCTGTCTGTACGGAGTTTGTCCGTTCTCCCCGTGGCCGCGAGGGGTTTTCTCCGGGATCTCTGGTTTCCTCCCACATTTCATAAACATACAGGTTTGCAGGTTAATTGGTTTCTGTAAATTGCCCCTGGTGTGTGTATTGGATAGTGTTATAGCCCTGTCCCACTGTACGAGTTCATTCGAGAGCTCACCCGAGTTTAAAAAAAAATCAAACGCGTGGTAAGCACGTAGAATGTACGTAGCGGGTACGTCGGAGCTCGGGGACGTCTCTTAGCGGCTCGTAACGCTAACGGCAGGTACTCGGGAAACGCGGTAAGCTCGGGAAGACTCGTGAAGATTTTTCAACATGTTGAACAATGTCCACGAGAGCCCCTAGTACCGACGAGCGGCCATTACCGTAATTCTCCGAGTTCGAATCAGGGGAAATTCGGGAGAACTCTTGAATAAACTCGTACAGTGGGACAGGGGTTTTAATGTGCGGGGATCGCTGGTCGGCATGCTCTCGGTGGGCTGAAGGGCCTGTTTCTGCGCTGTATGTCTAAAGTCTATTGGTCATTGGCCAAATGCCCAGTTCCTGTTGGTAATAATATTGTATTACCGTTCCTTCAATCTTGTATGTAAATGACTCTGATCCTTACAGATGGCTCAGCAGCTTTGGCTGAGCTCATGATGATGTCGGCTCGAATCCTAGCTTCCTCACCGAGCTCTTGAAGATGATGTTAGTTTTAGTTTTAGCTTTAGAGATCCTTTGGCCCACCGAGTCCGCGCTGACCAGCGATCACCCCGCACACTAGCGCCGTCCTATACACAATCGGGACAACTTACAATTTTACCGAAGCCAATTTTATCGAGAAACCTGTACGTCTTTGGAGTGCGGGAGGAAACCGGAGCACCCGGAGAAAACCCACGTGGTCACAGGAAGAACGGGCCCTTCAGCCCATCGTGCCCACGCTGACCAGTGGTCAGCCGTACACTAATGCCATCCTACACACACTAGGGACAATTTACCAAAGCCCATTCAACTAGATATGTGTACGTCTTTGGAATGTGGGAGGAAGCCAGAGCACCCGGAGAAAACCCACATGGTCACAGGAGGAACCTGCAAACTCCGCACAGACAGCACCTGTAGTCAGGATCGAACCGTGGTGCCCGGTGCTGTGAGGCAGCAATTCTACCGCTGCGCCGCTGTTTAATGACATTACATAAGCCTAGAGCTGGAAATGCTGGGAAAATGCATCATGAAGACTTCAGAAAAGCAATGATATTTCAATAAATCCATTTTTAACCATGTCAGCGAAGACATCACAGCGAGATTCATACGTGTGGAGATGGATGGGGGAGGAAATCGATGTGGGCACGTCAGCGTTTGATCTCCAGGGATGGTGGTGCTGCTATTGATGTGATGTAAATGACAGGGTCAGACTGATGCACCCTGCCCTCTCTCCGGCAGCTTGGTGATTTACTGCACCGACTGCCCAGTCTCAAACTCGTCAAAATCCTCCCCGTCTGGCAAGATAACAACGTGCTTCTGCCGGACCTGACATTGCACAGGGCAAACAGCTCAGGAGGAAGCTCGCAAGGGAATGAGTGACGGAAGAACGTGGCTACGGGCATCAGGAGTCACGTGGAGGAAGGCAAGAGAATGGAGTTACGGGGGAGGGGTAGATCACCCGTGACTGAATGGCGGAGTAGACTTGATGGGCCAAAGGGCCTGATTCTGCTCCTATCCCGATGTTGGGGGAAGTCCAGAACAAGGGGTCACAGTTTAAGGATAGAGGGGGAAATCTTTTAGGACCGAGATGAGGAAAACATTTTTCACACAGAGAGTGGTGAATCTGTGGAATTCTCTGCCACAGAAGGTAGTTGAGGCCACAGTTCATTGGCTATATTTAAGAGGGAGTTAGATGTGGCCCTTGTGGCTAAAGGGATGGAGAGAGTATGGAGAGAAGGCAGGTACAGGATACTGAGTTGGATGATCAGCCATGATCACATTGAATGGCGGTGCAGGCTCGAAGGGCCGAATGGCCTACTCCTGCACCTATTTTCTATGTTTCTATCTCTTATGAACTTATTGAAGGTAGAACAGTGCAGCTCAAGAACAGGCCCTTTGGCCCACTATGTCTGTGCTGAACATGATGCTGTCTGTGGAATTCTCTGCCTCAGAGGGCGGTGGAGGCAGGTTCTCTGGATACTTTCAAGAGAGAGCTAGACTGGGTTCTTAAAAATAGCGGAGTCAGGGGATATGGGGAGAAGGCAGGAACGGGGTACTGATTGGGGATGATCAGCCATGATCACATTGAATGGCGGTGCTGGCTCGAAGGGCCAAATGGCCTACTCCTGCATCTATTGTCTATTGATGCCAAAAGCTCGACGTTTTAGAAGCAATTAGACAGGTAAATGATAGGACAGTTTAGTGGGATATGGGCCAAACTCAGGCAGGCAAACTCAGGCATCTACTGGTGTAGATGGGACATATTGGCCAGTGTGGGCAAGTTGGGTCGAAGGGCCTGTTTCCATTCTGTGACAACATTTAAAAGACACTTGGGCAGGAACATGAACAGGAGATGTTCTTGGGAATGCATGCCATGCGTAGGTAAATGGGACTGGCGTATCCGGGCCTACTTGGTCGGCATAGACGTGTTGGGCCGAAGGGCCTGTTTCTGCTCTGTACGACTCCACAAGTCCAAGCAATTTTTACCATTTCCATCAAGATAGTTTAATTCGAAGACAGACAGAAAATGCTGGATTAGCTCGGGGGGGGGGGGGGGGGGAGGGGAGTCAGGCAGCATCTCTGGAGAGAGGGAAAGGGTGACGTTTCTGGTCGAGACCCTTCTTCCTGTCCTGCTGAGTTCCTCCAGCATTTTGTGTCCATCTTCGGTGTGAACCAGCATCTGCAATTCCCTCCTGCACTTCAACTCCCCCTCCCATTCCCAATCCGACCTTTCTGTCCTGGGCCTCCTCCATGGCCAGAGTGAGTCCCACCGCAAATTGGAGGAGCAGCACCTCATATTTCGCTTGGGCAGTTTACACCCCAGCGGTATGAACGTTGACTTCTCCAATTTCAGGTAGTCCTTGCTTTCTCCCTCATTCCCCTCCCCTTCCCAGGTCTCCCACAGCCCACTGTCTCCACCTCTTCCTGTCTTCTTCCCGCCCCCCCCACCCGCCCCCACATCAGCCTGAAGAAGGGTCTCGACCCGAAACGTCGCCTATTCCTTCGCTCCGTAGATGCTGCCTCACCCGCTGAGTTTCTCCCGCAATTTTGTCTACCTGAGGTAGTTTAACGGATCATTTTTCTTTGCCGCCATTTGCCGGCGCTGGCAACTGGCCATTTCTCCGGGATAACACGGCGCCACTTCATGACAAACTTTCACCTGCTGCGAAAAGCTTGGGGTCAAAATAGAGCTACAAGTTCATTCTTTCATTATACACTTTAAACAAACTATCCTCCAGTCTTTGAACGTGCTTATTGAGTCTCAGTGCCAAACTATCTAGTGACAAATTTAGCCGAGAGCAGATTTGCGACTTCCTTTCGCGCTCGCAGAGTGAAATTCTGCTGCTGAACCAACCACGGGCAGAATGATCGAACGTCATTAAGGACTCTTGCACTCGCTCAAGCCACGGACTAAACATCAGATGTGTGTTTGCAGATGTCTGACTCTCTCATTAATTATAGGTTGGAATCTAGTCAACATCTCAGCAGCTGGACCACAATATTTTAATTGGCAATGCACTAACGTTGAAGGCTGGTTGCCTTTACAAAGTGCCATTGTTCAGCCACTCTGACTTCCACTGGCTGCACACTTCAGTTCAAAGCTCGGCACAACATATGGAAGACACAAACCTGAAATCGTGAATATATTTAGCTAAAATAGACGCAGAAATTCCAACTTCCCTTGAAGTGTGGTCCCCTTCATGTCCTAGTTTCCAGAAATGTCAATTTAATTCTCATTTAAAAATAATCTGAGGGTTTGTGTCTTTATCGTTAGATAGCATTAAAAATCATCTTTCAATTCTAATCTTTGAAGGGGAGGCACAAAGCAGAATAGCAGAGCCACTGTGAATCCTTATTCTTTCTTAACTCTTTACTAGACAGTTTCCTAAAGGCTAGAAATGTATACATGGGGTTGAGAGGGAAAGATAGATCAGCCATGATTACATTCACAATAGGTGGACAAAAATGCTGGAGAAACTCAGCGAGTGAGGCAGCATCTATTGAGCGAAGGAAATGGGCAACGTTTCGGGCCGAAACCCTTCTTCAGACTGATAAATTCACATTGTTTTAAAAAGAACTGCAGATTTGGAAAAATCGAAGGTAGACTAAAATGCTGGAGGATCTCAGCGGGTGAGGCAGCATCTAGATCCCTCCAAACACATCCTATCCATGTACCTGTCCAACTGTTTCTTAAACGATGGGATAGACCCAGCCTCAACTACCTCCTCTGGCAGCACGTTCCATACACCCGCCACCCTCTGTGTGGAAAATGTCACCCCTCGGATTCCTATTAAATCTTTTCCCCTTCACCTTGAGCCTCTGGTCCTCGATTCCCCTACTCTGGGTAAAAGGCTCTGTGCATCTACCCGACTATCCCTCTCATGATTTTGTACACCTCTATAAGGTCTCCCCTCATCCTCCTGCGCTCCATGGAATAGAGACCCAGCCTACTCAACCTCTCCCTATAGCTCACACCCTCTAGTCCTGGCAACATCCTCGGAAATCTTTTTCTGGACATTTTCAAACTTGACAATATCTTTCCTATAACACGGTGCCCAGAACTGAACACAATATTCTAAATGCGGTCTCACCAACGTCTTATACAACTGCAACGTCCCCTCCTATTCATCAAGAGATCTAGGTTCGGGTCAGACTTGCTCCTTGGATTTTATTTACAAAGCTAGCTGTCAGGACAACTGAAAGAATATAATTAGGCTCTCCCTTTATAATAAATTTATAACTGTCTCCGTACAGAAACAAAGGACTCCTACACAACTGTCACTGCTATGAAAAAACGTCTCCACATCCAGGTACCAAACTTCCAGCTCTTAGAAAACAGTTCAGGTTTCGTGTGCAATGGGGTAAACTTCTTGTGAACACTATCGTCTAATATTATGGTGGAGGTTTTTCCAAAATTCCCACCAGCCTTTGTCTCCTTCGAGGTGGAGTCAGAACTTAAGGTCATAAGGCCATAAGTGATAGGAGTAGAATTAGGCCATTCGGCCCATCAAGTCCACTCCGTCCATTTAATCACGGCTGATCTATCTCTCCCTCCGAACCTCATTCTCCTGCCTTCTCCCCGTAACCCCTGACACCCGCACTAATCAAGAATCTATCTATCTCTGCCTTAAATATATCCACTGACTTGTGGCCTCCACAGCCGTCTGTGGCAAAGAATTCCACACATTCACCACCCTCTGACTAAAGACATTTCTCCTCATCTCCTTTCTAAAGGTAAGTCCTTTAATACTGTGGCCATGAGTTCTGGTCCTGGACTCTCCCACTAGTGGAAACATCCTCTCCACATCCACACTATCCAAGCCTTTCACTCTATGGTATGTTTCAATGAGGTCCCATTCTCATTCTTCTAAACTCCAGCGAGTACTGGCCCTTTGCCAACTTAATTCCTTGCGATTGTGGTACTCTCTCTATCCATCAGTCTTGCCAAAGGTATGATCACAACGTTTACGAAACATTTGGCCAGGAACATTGATAGGGGAGTTTTAGTTTTTAGTTTTAGAGATACAGCGCGGAAACAGGCCCTTCAACCCACCGAGTCCGCACCGACCAGCGATCCCCGCTCATTAACACTACCCTACACACACTAGGGACAATTTGACATTCACACCAAGCCATTTAACTTACAAACCTGCACGACTTTGGAGTGTGGGAAGAAACCGGAGCACCCGGAGGAAACACACACGGTCACGGGAAGAACGTACAAACCCCGTACGGACAGCGCCCGTAGTCAGGATTGAACCTGGGTCTCTGGCGCTGTAGCTGCTGTGAGGCGTCAACTCCACCGCCACGCCTGCGCGCCACCTTTCACAGGTGTTATCACCACGTTGAAGAAATGTTTGGACAGGTACATGGATCGGAGAGGTTTAGAATGAAACGGGCAGGTGGGGCTGGTGTAGATGGGACATGTTGGACCCATGTTGGTCGGCATGAGAAAGTTGGGCTGAAGGGCCTGTTTCCACGCTGTATGACATTGTATGACACGTTATGCATTGTTTCCACTGCAAAAAAAATAGCCAACCCTCTTGAAGAGAAGGAATTTGCAATTGAAACTCTTTCACAAAAATGTAACGGTTTGGATAATAACGGCCGCCATCATTTTAAGATAGACAATAGACAATAGGTGCAGGAGGCCATTCGGCCCTTCGAGCCAGCACCGCCATTCAATGTGATCATGGCTGATCATCCCTATCTACAACTAGTGTAGATGGAACATGTTGGTCGGTGTGGGCAAGTTGGGCCGAAGGGCCTGTTTCCACATTGTATGACTCTATGTGTAGGAAGACAATAGACAATAGACAATAGGTGCAGGAGTAGGCCATTTGGCCCTTTGAGCCAGCACCGCCATTCAATGTGATCATGGCTGACCATCCCCAATCAGTACCCCGTTCCTGCCTTCTCCCCGTATCCCCTGACTCCGCTATCTTTAAGAGCCCTATCTAGCTCTCTCTTGAAAGCATCCAAAGAACCTGCCTCCACCGCCCTCCGAGGCTGAGAATTCCACAGACTCACAACACTCTGAGTGAAAAAGTGTTTCCTCATCTCTGTTCTAAATGACCCGCCCCTTATCCTTCAAGATCTGTTGCCTTTTTGCAAATGTCCCCCCCCCCCCCCCCCCCCAAAAAGAAAGTAGGTCTGAGCTAATGCGAGGGCGAATGAAAATAAATCGCTTGGTATAAATGATCGGCAGTTTCACAATGCTCAAATCCTGCAAGTCCTTGATGGATCACAGTTTAACTGACCAATCAAGGTGCAGTTAAATAGCTAATGCCCGTGATGTAAACAGACTCTAAATCAATAACTGGAGAAGAATGCTGAAATGATTTGAGAGAGAATTATACAATAATTCACAGTCGATTAAAGATATATTTAACCAGCGTGATTGGTGTGACCAAGGACAAAAAAATCATCTACAAAATGACATATTTCTGTTCAAAGAGGGTTCTGTATAGCGTAGACTGGGGGCTTTTGCCCTACATTAATCCAGCACACAATAGACAATAGGTGCAGGAGTAGGCCATTCGGCCCTTCAAGCCAGCACCGCCATTCAATGTGATCATGGCTGATCATCCACAATCAGTACCCCGTTCCTGCCTTCTCCCCTGACTCCGCTATCCTTAAGAGCCCTATCTAGCTCTCTCTTGAATGCATCCAGAGAACCTGCCTCCACCGCCCTCTGAGGCAGAGAATTCCACAGACTCACCACTCTCTGTGAGAAAAAGTGTTTCCTCGTCTCCGTTCTAAATGGCTTACCCCTTATTCTTAAACAGTGTGTGTCCCCTGGTTCTGGACTCCCCCAACATCGGGAACATGTTTCCTGCCTCTAGCGTGTCCAAGCCCTTAACAATCTCATATATGTTTCAAACGACCCTTCACACAAACCACACAACTGTTATAATTAAAAACAACCCCAAATCAGTTTGGAATATCACTTTGATGTTCAAATCCTGGACTTTAAGGATTTTGGAAAGGGGACAAAAACCATATCTAATGAAGCAGGTTTGCTCATGAATCTTCAGATGAATTCTGTATATTTCCCCTCCCACCCCAGCAGAAGTAAACGCATGAAATGAATTAGCCCAATTCCCAAGGGAACGAGAGAATGAGCAAAAGGATCCATACGCTCCGATGGGAAGCGTATAAAATGTCAGCCTTTGATGTTAGTCCCTAGAACAGCCGCCTTGGCTGACACAGCCAGAGACAAACGTACCAAAGCTCCCACACTCACTTCAAACAGATTTTTAAGCAAATGCCTCAGCCTTCACAAATTCTTCGCACAGCCACGTGAGCATGTTTGCCGCTCATTTGGAACACAATCCAAATTGTCCCAGTTAACCATTTCCCTCCCAGAGGGAATCTTGCCTGTTGTGTAGATAAGACACGAAAATGCTGGAGTAACTCAGCGGGACAGGCAGCATCCCTGGAGAGAAGGAATGGGGGACATTTCAGCTCGAGGCCCGTTATAGTTTCGTCTGTCGTTGATCATTTTATTGTCACGTGTACCGAGGTACTGTGAAAAGCTTATTTTGTTACGTGCTACCCAGTCAGCGGAAAGACAATAGACAATATATGTGTGTATGTGTGTATGTGCATGCATGTGTTCTGTGCATGTATGTGTGTATGTGTGCATATGCATGCAGGTGTTCTGTGCATGTATGTGTGTATGTGTGCATACGTGTGTGTGTGCATGTGTGTGTGTGTGTACATGTATGTATGTGTATACATTTTTTTCTGTTTATGACATTCTTTACGGACTCTGTCGTGCTGCTGCAAGTTGCAGCTTCATTGGTCTGTTTGGGACAAACCTGTGACATACGGCAATGAACCACTCTGGATTTAATGGCAGGCGTGGCTTGCAGGTCTCTCTGTCAGTAAGTCCAGGGCATCACAACGACTGAAGAGTTTCAAAATCACCGCTGTGTGATACCAACCTATTGAACTAACTCCACTTACAGCACGGTGACATCCCGCAGACCCGACTTAAGATGTGCTACAAATCCGCTTTCAACCTAAGCCCACCTGCACCATCAGAATTCACCAAATTACAACAGAGACTATCAGAAATGAGGGAAGCACGGTGGCACAGCGATAGAGTTGCAACCTTACAGCGCCAGAGACCCGGGTTCAATACTGACTACGGCTCCTGTCTGGACTCTTACTGTCTCCGACCACATTTTATCTCTGTTTGCTTTGTGTTTACATTCTACATTTTCCTTGATCTACATTTTCCTTGATCCCTGTTCCCTTTGTCCTGTTTTCACACCTTACCCTTCCTTATCTATGTATCTTCCTCTCCCATTGCATCAGTCTGAAGAAGGGTCTCGACCCGAAATGTTACCCATTCCTTCTCTCCACAGATGCTGCCTGTCCCGCTGAGTTTCCCCAGCTTTTTGTGTCTACCTTCTGAGTTTGTACGTTCTCCCCGTGACCTGCGTGGGTTTTCTCCAGGTGCTCCGGTTTCCTTGCACACTCCAAAGGCGTGGGGGTTTCTAGGTTAATTGGCTTCAGGTATAAGTGTAATTCGTCCCTGGAGTGAGTGTCGGATAGCGTTACTGTGCGGGGATTTGCAGGTTCATTGGCTTGGTATGAATGTAAAATTGTCCCTAGTGCGTGTAGGATAGTGTTAGTGTGCGGGGATCGCTGGTCGGCACGGACTTGATGGGCCGAAGGGCCTGTTTCCACGCTGTATCTCTAAACTAAACCCAGTTCAGCCAAGAGAGAGTTAGATTTAGCTCTTAGGGCTAACGGAATCAAGGGATATGGGGAGAAAGCAGGTACTGATTGTGGATGATCAGCCATGATCACATTGAATGGCAGTGCTGGCTCGAAGGGCCGAATGGCCTACTTCTGCACCTATTGTCTATGTTTCTATGTAAGAATGTTTGAAGCAACACAAAAGTTATCAGAGACAGCGTAGTTGATCACCATGATCTTATCCTGCAGAAGGTGCCAATTATTGCTGTAATGTTATCGGTACCAGTCTCAGAGTGGCATCGAGATTGTGAGTGTACTGCCTGCAGACATGTTCATCTTAATGTGGATCATGCTGGGTTCAGTGAGAGAGCAGATCTGTGCTCAGGCATCAATGCCAGCAGCCAGCTCTTAACACGATAGGCTTTAGAGATGCCGCGCGGAAACTAGGCCCTTCGGCCGACTGTATCCACGCGCCCAGCGATCACCCCAACAAACTAGCACCATCCCATACACACTAGGGACAATTTACAATTTTTTTACCAAAGCCAATTAACCTACAAACCTGCAGGTAGGAGCTGCGGTTGCTGGTTTAAACCGATGATAGACACAAAAAGCTGGAGTAACTCAACGGGGCAGGTAGCATCTCTGGGTCGTTTTGGGTCGAGGCCCTTCATCTAAAGAAATCACCCGTTCCTTCTCTCCAGAGATGCTGCCTGTCCCACGGGAGTTTACTCCGCTTTTTGTGTCTGTCTACAAACCTGCACGCCTTTTGGAGTGTGGGAGGGTTGAGTGTAGTTTATTGTCACGTGTACCGAGGTACAGTGAAAGCTTTCGTTTCATGCTAACCAGTCAGCAGAAAGACAATACATAGTTTTGTTTTATCCTAACCAGTCAGCAGAAAGACAAATTGAGCCAATCGATCCACAGTGTACAGACACATTATGAAGGGAATAACGTGAATATCGTTTAGTGCTGGATAAAGCCAGTAAAGCCATAGAAACATAGACAATAGGTGCAGGAGTAGGCCATTCGGCCCTTCGAGCCTGCACCGCCATTCAATATGATCATGGCTGATCATCCAACTCAGTATCCTGTACCTGCCTTCTCTCCATACCCCCTGATCCCTTTAGCCACAAGGGCCACATCTAACTCCCTCTTAAATATAGCCAATGACTGGCCTCAACTACCCTCTGTGGCAGAGAATTCCACAGATTCACCACTCTCTGTGTGAAAAATGTTTTTCTCATCTCGGTCCTAAAAGATTTCCCCCTTATCCTTAAACTGTGACCCCTTGTTCTGGGACTTCCCCAACATCGGGAACAATCTTCCTGCATCTAGCCTGTCCAACCCCTTAAGAATTTTGTAAGTTCCTATAAGATCCCCCCTCAATCTTCAATAAAAGTCCAATTAAAGATAGTCCCAGGGTCTCCAATAAGGTAGATAGTAGTGTCGGACTGCTCGCTAGTTAACGGTATTTGGTTCAGTTGCCTGATAACAGCTGCCTGGAAACCAGGACACCCGGAGAAAACCCTCGCAGTCACGAGGAGAACGCACAAACTCCATACACACAGCGCCCGTAGTCAGGATCGACCCCGGGTCTCTGGCGCTGTAGGCAGCAACTCTACTTCTGCGCCACCATGCCACACTTTTTGAGCCATCTCTTGGTCAATTGGCATCGTGCTCTGGTGTTCTCTCCCTTTGTTTGGGGAGGGGGGGGGGGGGGGGTTGTTGTGAGACACAGTATATTAAAAGTAATGGGGCCTGTCCCACTTGGGCGACCTAATCCGCGAGTTCTGGCGAGTTTGCCCTCGACTCATACTCGCAGCATGGTGGACAAGAGGTCCTAGGAGGTCTTCGTAAACTCTCCTTCATGCTCGAGAGTGGTCTCCGCGGTACTCGAGGCCCTCAGCTGGGTCGCGGCGTATTTTTCAACATGCCTGAAAAATGCCCGCGAGTAAAAAAGGTCGCCGTGGAAAAAAATCGATGCTTTTTTTACTCGTAGGTTTAGGCCTTAGCGGGTCGTAGTAGGTCGGCATGTTAGCGTAGGTAATCGAGGGTAGTCGAAGGTAGTCGTAGATAGTCTTCAACATAGTCGAAGGAGGTCGAAGGAGGTCGAAGGAGGTCGTCTTCACTCTCCACTATTCGGTGTCCAATTTTCCCGAAGTTAGTTGAAGCTGGTCTTCAACATAGTTGAAGGAGGTCTTCAACATGACACTTTTTCAAACTCTCCCGAACTCTAAACTTGCCAATTAGGTCTCCCAAGTGGGACAGCCCCTTAAGGTAGACAAAAATGCTGGAGAAACTCAGCGGGTGAGGCAGCATCTATGGAGCGAAGGAATAGGTGACGTTTCGGGTCGAGACCCCGGAGGAAAAGGTGACGTTTCGGGTGGAGACCTGGAAGGAATAGGTGACGTTTCGGGTCGAGACCCTTCCGGGTCTCGACCCGAAACGTCACCTATTCCTTCGCTCCATAGATGCTGCCTCACCCGCTGAGTTTCTCCAGCATTTTTGTCCACCTTCGATTTTTCCCAGCATCTGCAGTTCCTTCTTAAATATTAAAAGGACATAATTGTTGCTTCAATCAAGCAGGTAGCTTGGAGTATCTTTAGTAGGATTACGAGTGAATGGGACTTGTGTTTGTCGGCTGGGCCATACACCACACACAGATGCTAATCTGAGATTACGGATCACAGGCGGCAGATTAATTATTAATTCAAAATGAAAGCCGTGTTATTATGATATGCCACCGATAATAGATTTTAAACTCCCACTCGATGCATTACCCTCTGGACTCGCAAGAAAAAGTAATTTCTTTAAAACAAAAATAAATGTGTTCCCGCAAAGATCCGACTAAGAATAAAATACTCTTGTTGATCCGAAAATAATTTTGCAAAATACTACTTCTGAAATAGACAATAGACAATAGGTGCAGGAGTAGGCCATTCGGCCCTTCGAGCCAGCACCGCCATTCAATGTGATCACGGCTGATCATCCACAATCAGTACCCCGTTCCTGCCTTCTCCCCCCTATCCCCTGACTCCACTTTCTTCAAGAGCCCTATCCAGCTCTCTCTTGAAAGTATCCAGAGAACCTGCCTCCACCGCCCTCTGAGCAGAGAATTCCACAGACTCACCACTCTCTGTGAGAAAAAGTGTTTCCTTATCTCCGTTCTAATGGCTTACTCCTACCAGTGAAAGATGTGTAAGAAGGGACTGCAGATGCTGGTTTACACCGAAGATAGACACAAAGACACTGGAGAAAAGGAATAGGTGACGTTTCGGGTCGAGACCCTTCATCAGACTGGGGGGTCAGGCACACTAGAGGTATAGGTAGTTACAGAACAAAGCAGAGCCTGTATCGATGACTCAACACAGGTGGACAGGTGGAGGCCACAATGGTCCATTGTTGGTTGGGGACCAATGATAGGTTTAAGAAAGAACTGCAGATGCTGGAAAAATCGGAGGTAGACAAAAATGCTGGAGAAACTCATCGGGTGAGGCAGCATCTACGGAGCGAAGGAAATAGGTGACGTTCAGGTCGAGGCCCTTATTCAGACTGATGTGGTGGTTGGGGGGGGGGGTAGGCGGGAAGAAGGAAAGGAAGATGTCTGGAGACAGTGGGCTGTGGGAGAGCTGGGAAGGGGAGGGGAAGGAGAGAGAAAGCAGGGACTACCTGAAATTGGAGAAGTCAATGTTCGTATCGCTGGGGTGTAAACTGCCCAAGCGAAATATGAGGTGCTGCTCCTCCAATTTACAGTGGGACTCACTCTGGCCATGGAGGAGGCCCAGGACAGAAAGGTCGGATTCGGAATGGGAGGGGGGAGTTGAAGTGCTGAGCCACCGGGAGATCAGGTTGGTTATTGTGAACCGAGCGGAGGTGTTGGGCGAAGCGATCGCCAAGCCTGCGCTTGGTCTCACCGATATGGAGCAGCTGACACCTAGAGCAGCGGATGCAATAGATGAGGTTGGAGGAGGTGCAGGTGTCATGGACAATGTGGGCCGAAGGGCCTGTTCCTGTGCTGTACTGTTGTGTGGGGTGGGGACGGAGAAGCAAAGGTCAGGCAAAGATGGTGTACTTGATGTGTGAACCAGTGAAACAGTGCCCTTGGTGCAACGGCACATTAAAAGTTAGAGAGAGAGACACAGAGGAACTGCAGACACTGGTACCTTGAGCAAAACACAAAGTGCTGGAGGAACTCCATGGGTCAGGCAGTGTCTGTGGAGGGAATCGATAGATGATGTTTCAGAAAGTTGGTCGCTGGGTGAAGTTTAGAGGTTTAGAGTGGAACTTAGTCATTAGGTGGGTTTAGACGTTTAGAGAGATATGGGCCAAACGTCGACAGGTGGGACTAGTGTAGATGGGGCACCAAGTCCTGCTTGTATGCTGCTTAGTTTCGGGTTTTTTCAGTTTAGATGTACAGCATCGAACCAGGCCCTTCAGCCCACTGAGTCCGCACCGACCAGCGATCTCCGCACATTAACACTATCCTACACACACTGGGGACTATTGAGATATTTGTTTACACCAAGCCAATTAAACTACAAACCCAGACGTCTTTGGAGTGTGGGAGGAAACCGAAGATCTCAGAGAAAACCCACGCTGGTCACGGGGAGAACGTACAAACTCCGCACAGTCAGCGCCCGTGGTCGGGATCGAACCCGGGTCCCTGGCGCTGTGAGGCAGCAACTCTACCGCTGCCCCATGCCACCCGACTCTGTGAGTTTGATCAAAGAATATGGGGAAGAGTGAGGAGGAATGAGAGAGTGACGCAAGCCGCAGTAGTTCGAAGGCATTCTGCGATGAAAGCATTGAAGGATAATGAAGGAGAAACTTTATAGAGTCCCCGAAATTACTGCAATTAATATTAGTGGACAATGATTTAACAGATTTTTATGGCTTTATATCAAGTGTTAACCCATTTGAAATAAATGATTTAACATTGCCATTAAAATCACAGATGAATGTCATTGGAGTGTTGAGCAAGTCCATACTTGCAACGCCAAGAGTAGTCTGTAAGCTATAAAAGGAAACCCATTAGCCAAATAAGAGGACAGCTCATCAAGTGGTAAATAACCAACGAGATTGTCAAGGCCAAACCTGGCAATCGCCCAATTACAAGAATTAATAATTTCCCCCAAGAGTTGCGGAAGGAAACAAAGATAGTGGGAAGCAGGTCCTCCCAGGGGAGTCAGGGGATATGGGGAGAAGGCAGGAACGGGGATGATCAGCCATGATCACATTGAATGGCGGTGCTGGCTCGGAGGGCCGAATGCACCTATTGTCTATTGTCATGGGCAAGTTGGCCAAAAGGGTCCGTTTCCATGCTTGTTGACTCCATGATAGTTTTTGCGTGGACTTGCGATTTATGGTGGGATCGCAAGGAATTGGGAAAGAATTCCTGACAATTTGCTGTGCGCATCATCTAACGCATGAAACACACATGCAACGTGATTCACCAGCGTAGACACTGAGGGCAGAGGGGAAAAGCCAGCCAAAGACCTTTGGACAGGTGCATGGATAGGACAGGTTTGGAGGGATATGGGCCAAACGCAGGCAGGTGGGGCTGGTGTGGATGGGCCAGTGTGGGCAAGTTGGGCTGAAGGGCCTGTTTCCACACTCTACGAAACTCTATGGATGGGCAAACTGAGCTATGGGCAAGTAATTACTCCAAAAGGCTTTCAACTAATGAGAACAAGCCCTTCAGTGCAGTGAAAGCAATTTCATCAATGATCAAAAGCCGAACGTTGGGTGATTTAAATAATAGCTTTGACAGTATATTCTCGCAGTCAGCACTGTCAGATGGATAGCAATTCCATCAATTACCTTGGTATTTAATGATAATATACATATATTTTCAATTTATCCTTTGTACTGACTGCAATTTACAAGAACGTTAATACTGGCTGGCTTTTTTCTTCAAAGATGTGAGTTTTTAATCTTTCTTTTGAACAAAGATATGTGTTTACCACCGGCATGAATATTGTTCTTATCTCACGGGAGAGCCGGCATTGAATATTCTGCGGCCACATTATCATATATACACGCACGGCCTTTAATGTGATCTGTGCAGACACCAACTAAACAAATAATGCACAAGCACTGTAGTGTTGGAGATAGGCCGTAGAAGCAGGCCCTTCGGCCCAGCGAGTCCGCACCGACCAGCGATCCCCGCACACTAAAGGGCCTGTCCCACTTGGCGATTTTTTTTCGGCGACTGCCGGCTTCATTGACCGAGGTATCAGGTCACCGAAAAAATTGCCAAGTGGGACAGGCCCTTAACACTATCCTACACACACTCGGGACAATTTTACATTTACACCAAGCCAATTAAGAATTTAGAAGATTGAGGGGGGATCTTATAGAAACTTACAAAATTCTTAAGGGGTTGGACAGGCTAGATGCAGGAAGATTATTCCCGATGTTGGGGAAGTCCAGGACTAGGGGTCACAGTTTAAGAATAAGAGGGAAGTCTTTTAGGACCGAGATGAGAAAATCATTTCTTACACAGAGAGTGGTGAATCTGTGGAATTCTCTGCCGCAGAAGGTAGTTGAGGCCACAGTTCATTGGCTATATTTAAGAGGGAGTTAGATGTGGCCCTTGTGGCTAAAGGGATCAGGGGGTATGGAGAGAAGGCAGGGATGGGATACTGAGTTGGATGATCAGCCATGATCATATTGAATGGCGGTGCAGGCGCGAAGTGCCCGAATGGCCTACTCCTGCACCTATTTTCTATGTTTCTATAACCTACAAACCTGCACGTCTTTGGAGTGTGGGAGGAAACCGAAGATCTCGGAGGAAAAAAAAAAACCCCACGCAGGTCACTGGGAGAACGTGCAAACTCCGTACAGACAGCGCCCGCAGTCGGGATCGAACCCGCGGTCTCTGGCGCTCCAGCGCTGTAAAGCAGCAACTCCGCCGCTGAGCCACCGTGGCTGCCTGAGGGGAGGGGTAGGGCAGAGCTTGGCTGCCCCTCACCATCCCGATCCAGACCAGAGTCATTACTGATCCCTGCTAATCCTGCTCAGCCTCAGTCGTACTGCACGCACACGCACCACGCACACGCACACGCACACGCACACGCACACGCACACGCACTCCACTTTAGGATGCCTTTGGCAACATTGAACAAGGCCACGCTCTCATTTCCACCCTGGCCATCACGCTGTGAAAACAATAGTCTGAAGAAGGGTTCTCGACCCGAAACGTCACCCATTCCTTCTCTCCAGAGATGCTGCCTGTCCCGCTGAGTTACTCCAGCATTCTGTGTCTACAAGCAACTAAACAATGCAACATCCAATAAGCTCCGAACTACTAGACGCGAGCACTATTTTGTATACACAATAGGTTCCAAATTATATAGTACTTGGGGACATTATTCCTGACTTTGCACTATATTTATATATATATATATTTGCAAATATACATAACGCATATATAACACAGTGAATTATTTTGGTCCTTATGGGGAATTGCGGATAGTACTATGTTTGCTGTGGTGCTGCTGCAAGTAAGAATTTCAATTTTTCCATTATTGGGACTCGATTGACTCTTGAGTCAAGAGTATTGCATTGTCATATGTACCAGGAATAGAATATTTAAATTCTTCCTTGCTGCAGAATTTACAGAACATAGACATAGAAACATAGAAAATAGGTGCAGGAGTAGGCCATTCGGCCCTTCGAGCCTGCACCGCCATCAATATGATCATGAGCTGATCATCCAACTCAGTATCCTGTACCTGCCTTCTCTCCATACCCCCGAATCCCTTTAGCATAAAGGGCCACATCTAACTCCCTCTTAAATATAGCCAATGAACTGTGGCCTCAACTACCTTCTGTGGCAGAGAATTCCACAGATTCACTGTGTAAAAAAGATTTTCTCATCTCGGTCCTAAAAGATTTTCCCCTTATCCTTAAACTGTGACCCCTTGTTCTGGCCTTCCCCACATCGGGAACAATCTTCCTGCATCTAGCCTGTCCCAACCCCTTAAGACTTTTGTAAGTTTTCTATAAGTTCCCCCCTCAATCTTCTAATTCTAGCGAGTACAAGCCGGGTCTATCCAGTCTTTCTTCATATGAAAGTCCTGCCATCCCAGGAATCAGTCTGATCATTCCCCAATCAGTACCCCGTTCCTGCCTTCTCCCCATATCCCCTGACTCCTCTATTTTTAAGAGCCCTATCTAGCTCTCTCTTGACAACAATAACATGACATATAAATATGCAATGATCAATAACGCAATAAATCAGCAATCAGTTACACCTGATAAACCATTACCAGGCATACTGCAAAGCTAAAGCAGGCAGTGCAATCTAAAAAAATTCCATCGCCTCCATCTACACCTCACGCTGCCTCGGCAAGGCAGCAGCAGCGGGCATCATCAGGGACCAGTCTCACGCCAGTCACTCCCTCTTCTCCCCTCTCCCATCAGGAAAGAGGTACAGAGGTGTGAAAACGCACACCTCCAGATTCAGGGACAGTTTCTTCCCAACTGTTATCAGGCAACTCTGTAGTTTAGAAGGATGAGAGGCTATCCTATTGAAACATACAAGATTGTTAAGGGTTTGGACACGCTAGAGGCAGGAAACATGTTCCCGATGTTGGGGGAGTCCAGAACCAGGGGCCACAGTTTAAGAATAAGGGTAAGCCATTTAGAACGGAGACGAGGAAAACATTTTCACACAGAGTTGTGGTGAGTCTGTGGTTCTCGGGATGCTTTCAAGAGAGAGCTAGATAGTGCTCTTAAAAATAGCGGAAGTCAGCGATATGGGGAGTAGGCAGGGAACGGGGTACTGATTGGGATGATCAACATTGAATGGCTGGTGCTGGCTCGAAGGGCCGAATGGCTACTCCTGCACCTATTGTCCATTGTCAAATGTCTCCTCTCTATCCCAGAGTAGAGTTTGATGTGACAAGAGACTAGCTTACTGCCATGTTTTCAGAGTTTACAGTTAGAGATACAACACGGAAACAGGCCCTTCGGCCCACCGAGTCCACACTGACCAGTGATCCCCGCACATTAACACGGCCCCTATACACCACTAGGGACAATTTTACATTTACACAAAGCCAACTAACCTACAAACCTGCACGTCTTTGGAGTGCGGGAGGAAACTGGAGCGCCCGGAGAAAACCCACGCAGGTCACGGGGAGAACGTACAAACTCCGTACAGACAGCGCCCGTAGTCGGGATCGAAACCGGGTCTGTGGCGCTGTGAGGCAGTAACTCTACCGCGCACCACCATGCCGCCCTACGATCTTGGATACCCGGAGACTTCCAGCTAACCCTGGTGGAACTTTAGTGTCAGGAAATAGACCCCACTGGCCTTCTGTAACCAGGGAGGGAAAATGGATCAACGCACTTAGCAAGATTCCTGGGGATTTTGCCTTCCATAACTGACATTTACGCTGAATTATCCTGTGAAACATAAATCATTTAATCGCACTCTTCCAGTAGCGCAAAGAATTATATTCTCTGCGACGGACAGATAGGAGATAGGTGGCTTCAGAGTTGCAAGAGAAAGTCCACTATCTAATCAACCCCACATTCACAGTCCAATTTGATCCAATTAACACAATTGATACATCCGTTCCCCAAACGGAACAAGAATTTTCCTCACTTAGATTTTTTTTTTTTAAGTTGAATGGGCGATTTATCAACCTTTAATGAAAAGATAGAATTTTTTTTTTTCACTGCTGTGGAGATTCATTTCATTCACCCTTTGGTGAAGCATAGACGTTCATTTAGTAGACACAAAATGCTGGAGTAACTCAGCGGGTGAGGCAGCATCTCTGGAGAGAAGCTGCCCCACCACTGAGTTACTCTGGCATTTTGTGTCTACCTTTGATTTAAACCAGCACCTGCAGTTCTTTTTTAAACGTTCGTTTGGTGCAGAGGTCGTGGCTAGTATTGTATTCCTGTTCATAGAACATATAGAAACATAGACAATAGGTGCAGGAGTAGGCCATTCGGCCCTTCGAGCCTGCACCGCCATTCAATATGATCATGGCTGATCATCCAACTCAGTATCCCATCCCTGCCTTCTCTCCATATCCCCTGATACCTTTAGCCACAAGGGCCACATCTAACTCCCTCTTAAATATAGCCAATGAACTGTGACCTCAACTACCTTCTGTGGCAGAGAATTCCACAGATTCACCATATATACTGTAGATAGACAAAAATGCTGGAGAAACTCAGCAGGTGAGGGCAGCATCTATGGAGCGAAGGAATAGGTGACGTTTCTGGTCGAGACCCTTTCTTCAGGCTGATGTGAGGGAGGGGGGGGGGGGGGCGGGACGAAAGAAAGGAAGAGGCGGAGACAGTGGGCTGTGGGGGAGCTGGGAAGGGGAGGAGAAGGAGGGGGGAAAGCAGGGACTACCTGAAATTGGAGAAGTCAATGTTCATACCGCTGGGGTGTAAACTACCCAAGCGAAATATGAGGTGCTGCTCCTACAATTTGCGGTGGGACTCACTCTGGCCATGGAGGAGGCCCAGGACAGAAAGGTCGGATTCGGAATGGGAGGGGGAGTGAAGTGCTGAGCCACCGGTAGATCTGGTTGGTTAATGCGACGATTACATTGTATATGGATTGTACACAGCATTGAATATAGATTGTAGAAGGAGCACAGAAACAGGCCCTTCGGCCCACAATGTCTGTACGGAATTTGACGCCAAGACCATCTCGTATCTGCCTGCACAATAATCCATATCCCTCCATTCCCTGCATATCCATGTGCCTATCCAGACGTCTCTTGACTTATTGTATCAGCCTCCACCACCACCCTCTGTGTATAAAAAACTTGCCCTGTACATCTCTCCAAAACTCTGCCTCTCTCACCTTTAAGCTCTGCCTTCTACAATCAGATATTTCCATGCTGGGAATAATGTTCTGACTGTCTACCGCATCTATGCCAAATTCAACAAAGAAATCACAGCACTTGGTACTGTGGAGTAAATTCTTTCTCAAGATCTCATGTGACAATCTGTTTACCTTGTTCCTGAAGGCTGCAACGTTCATCTCGCTGGACCAGAGCAATTAAAGATTTGCAACCCTTTCGAAAGAAGTAATTCACTTCATCTAAATCTGCAAGGGCAACCACCTCCCTAGACTCCACGCTCTGGGCATGAAGAGTCTGGTCCTGCCTTGAACGTCACCTATCCATGTTCTCCAGAGATGCTGCCTGACCCGCTGAGTTACTCCAGCACTCTGTGTAATAATATCAGAAAATGTTGGAAACACTCAACATGTCAACCAGCAAACATCGGATCAATAAATGGACTTGTTCCAACCCAAAACGTCACCCGTTCTTTTTCTCCACAGATGCTGCCTGACCCGCTGAGTTATGGTGCAGCAGCATCTATGGAGCTAAGGAAATAGGCAACGTTTCGGGCCGAAACCCTTCTGGAAATAGGCAACGTTTCAGGCTGAAACCCGGAAGGGTTTCGGCCCGAAACGTTGCCTATTTCCTTAGCTCCATAGATGCAGCTGCCTGACCCGCTGAGTTACTCCAGCACTCTGTGAAACGTCACCTATCCCTGTTCTCCACAGATGCTGCCTGACCCCGCTGAGTTACTCCAGCACTCTGTGAAACGTCACCTATCCATGTTACCCAGAGATGCTGCCTGAACCCGCTGAGTTACTCCAGCACTCTGTGCCTCTTTCATCTTTGCTCCCTAGTTCTGGATTCCAGCCACGAATGAAACATATCCTCAGCATCTTAATTTAGTTTAGCGACACTAAACAGGCCATTCGGCCCACTGAGTCCATGCAGATCACCGATCACACGAATGCTAGTTCTATCCGACAAACTAGGGACAAATTACAGAAGCTAATTAACCTACAAAACCTGCACGTCTTTGCGAGTGTGGGGAGGAAACCGGAGCACCCGGAGTAAACCCACGCAGGTCACGGGGAGAACGTAGAAACTCCGTACAGACAGCACCCGAGGTCAGGATCGAACCTGGGTCTCTGGCGCTGTGAGGCAGCAACTCTACCGCTGCTGCTGTACAAACTTTGCTGGTGGATTCAATTCGCTTTGTGCCCATTCCTTCTCTCCAGAGATGCTGAGTTAAGGGCCTGTCCCACCAGCATGCGACCATGCGGCAAGCGGCGACCTAACGTGGTCGCTGAGCCGTACGGCCTCGCGGGGCCGGTCCCACTTCGATCGCCGGAGCCGTATGGAGTTGTGCGGAGCTGGTCCCGACATCGCGCGGGAGGCTCCGAAAACCTGACCGTGTTCAAATATTCCGCGCGGCGACGGCCTGTCGGCCCGCAGCCGCCTCGACAGGCGAGCGCAGCGTCTCGACGCCGTACGTCACGCACGAACTTCCCGCGGACTCCGCTCGAACTTCACGTCACTCACTCGACCTCCGTGCGGCCCCCGCTTCCGGTTTGGTCGCGCTTTGCCGCATGGAGTCGCATGCTCGTGGGACAGGCCCTTAACTCTCCGGTCCCGCTGTGTTACTCCAGCGTTTGTGTCTACCTTTGGCTTGAAATGCAGACTGAGATGAAGCTTTTGAGTTGCAAGTCTTCCTCTTCATGTCCACTGCCCTCTAATTGGAGGGCAAGATCAGACAATCCTGCCGAATCTTTTTTTTTTCCCGTTAAAGATTTAATGGGCAATTAAATGGCTGGTGACGGCGTGGTTTACTGCGATGGGAGGCCGAGTCTGGTCACAGTGTGGGGCCCGTTTAGTGTGCGTGGGCGACCAACTAATCGAGCCACAGCTTCCGTTCCAGAGCAGTTTTGGTTTCAGTTTAGTTCATCGTCACCTGTACCTCGACTGTACAGTGAAAAGCCTTTGTTGCGCGCTATCCTGTCAGCGGAAAGACACTGCATCCTTAGGGGCCTGTCCCACTTACCCGACCTTTACAGGCGACTGCCGGCACCCGGGATAGGCGGCCGAGATTTGCAACATGTTGAAAATTCAGCGGCGACCAGAAAGACGCTACGACTCTTTGGAGACCTCTAGCGACCTCTCACGCCCAGACATGTCGCGGGTGACCTCTCACGACCTATCACAGGAATGCAGATTACTAACTAACCCTCTGCAGTTGTACAGAGCCCCAGTGAGACCACACCTGGAGTATTGTGTGCAGTTTTGTGCAGGAAGGCAGATTACTATCTAAATGGCGTCAAGTTGGGAAAGGGGGAAGTGACCGGATCTGGGGGGTCCTTGTTCATCAGTCTATGAAAGTAAGCATGCAGGTACAGCAGGCAGTGAAGGAAGCGAATGGCATATTGGTCTTTATAACAAGAGGAGTCGAATATAGGAGCAAAGAGGTCCTTCTGCAGTTGTACAGAGCCCTAGTGAGACCACACCTGGGGTATTGTGTGCAGTTTTGGTCTCCTAATTTGAGGAAGGACATTCTTGCTATTGAGGGAGTGCAGCGTAGGTTTACAAGGTTAATTCCCGGGATGGCGGGACTGTCATATGCTGAGAGAATGGAGCAGCTGAGCTTGTACACTCTGGAGTTTAGAAGGATGATAGGGTATCTCATTGAAAGATATAACATTGTTAAGGTTTGGACACGCTAGAGGCAGGAAACATGTTCCCGATGTTGGGGGAGTCCAGAACTAGGGGCCACAGTTTAAGAATAAGGAGTAAGCCATTTAGAACGGAGGAGAGGAAATACTTTTTCTCACAGAGAGTTGTGAATCTGTGGAATTCTCTGCCTCAGAGGCCTACTCCTGCACCTATTGTCTATGTTTCTATCTCTTATGAACTTATTGAAGGTAGAACAGTGCAGCTCAAGAACAGGCCCTTTGGCCCACTATGCCTGTGCTGAACATGATGCTGTCTGTGGAATCTCTGCCTCAGAGGGCGGTGGAGGCAGGTTCTCTGGATACTTTCAAGAGAGAGCTAGACTGGGTTCTTAAAAATAGCGGAGTCAGGGGATATGGGGTGGAGGCAGGAATGGGGTACTGATTGGGGATGATCAGCCATGATCACATTGAATGGCGGTGCTGGCTCGAAGGGTCGAATGGCCTCCTCCTGCACCTATTGTCTATTGTCTATCACGGGTGCCGGCAGTCGCCAGTAAAGGTTGCGTAAGTGGGACAGGCCCTTTACAATAGAGACATTTACAGCATGTAGATACATGGATAAGGGAATACGTTCGGGGGAGTTTGGGAGAATCACCACCCAAGATCTGGGCTGGACATTTGCGAAGGGGGTGTGGGACAACTACTTCTTCGCCCCAAAGCCCGTCTCCTAAATCCAGGCACCTCCCCCAATATCCAATTCATCAGGTCAAATGTTCTTGGAGAAGAATTAGGCCATTCGGCCCATTAAGTCTACTCCGCCATTCAATCATGGCTGATCTATCTCTCCCTGCCCACCCCATTCTCCTGCCTTCTCCCCGTAACCCCTGATGCCCGCACTAATCGGGAATCTATCTATCTCTCCCTCACAAATATCCATTGACTTGGCCTCCACAGCCGTGTGTGGAAAGAATTCCACAGGTTCACCAGTGCTGCTTTCTGGGTAGCGTAATCAGCATCTGCAGACCCCCTGCATGTTTATGAAAGGTGATTTAGACTAAAGACTTTAGACTTCAGAGATACGGCGGGGAAACAGGCCCTTCGGCCCATCGAGTCCATGCCAACCAGCGATCAAGCCGTACGATAACACTGCCCGACACACTAGGGACAATCTACAAGTTTTTACCGAAGCTAATAAACCTACAATCCTCTACGCCTTTGGAGTGCGGGAGGAAACCGGAGCACCCGGAGAAAACCCACACTGTCACAGGGAGAACATGCGAACTCCGTACAGACAGCACCCGTAGTAGGGATGGAACCCGGGTCTCTGGCGCTGTGAGGCAGCAACTCTACCGCTGCACCACCGTGCCCCCCCCACCCCTGTCAGTCATGGTCTCACTGAATACAGAAAAGGGATAATGGTCTTAGTGGACTGGAGTGACCATGGTCCCTGGACACAGGCCGGCAAGTGAACATGCTCAGCTCTATTCCTATGCTGCCTTGTTCCTGTGGCTTGTGGCTTGTGTGACATTCAGCGTGTCCATGTTATGAATCTACTGTGCGACTAACTGCTCTGTATGCGGATGTGCCTGTGTTATAGAGTCATAGAGTGATACAGCGTGGAAGCAGGCCCTTCGGCCCAACTTGCCCATACTGGCCAGCATGTCCCACCGACACTAGTCCCGCCTGCCTGCGTTTGACCCAAATCCATCCAAACCTGTCCTGTCCACCTGCACTAGGAAGAATGAGAATAACATCTGACTCCTAACTATTGAAATAAGCAAGTTGGCAGATTGGCCAGCTGAATACTAGTCATAGAATGATACAGCGTGGAAGCAGGCCCCTTCGGCCCAACTTGCCCATACTGGCCAGCATGTCCCACCGACACTAGTCCTGCCTGCCTGAGTTTTGGTCCATATCCCTCCCAACCTGTCCTCTCCATGTACCTGTCTAAATCATACTTAAACATTGGGATAGTCCCAGCCCCAACTACCTCCTCTGGCAGTTTGTTCCACCACCCCAACCCTATGCATGTTGTGAGCATTAAATTGGTTTCGACCAGTTATATCTGAGATGCATATCTAAGTCCACAAGTTATAGGAGCAGAATTAGGCCATGCAAGCATGGCTGATCTATCTCCCCCTCTCAACCCCATTCTCCTGCCCACCGAGTCCGCACCGACCAGCGATTCCCGCACATTAACACTACCACACACACACACACACAAGGGACAATTTTTTTTACATTGATACCAAGCAAATTAACCTACAAACCTGTACGTCTTTGGAGTGTGGGAGGAAACCGAAAATCTCGGGGAAAACTCACGGGGAGAACGTACAAACTCCGTACAGACAGCGCCCGCAGTCAGGATCTGGCGCTGTGAGGCAGCAACTCTACCGCTGCGCCCATTCTATATTTTGTTTAAATGCAGTCACAGTATTTATGGAAAATAAAAGAGGAATTTGGAAAACAATTTGAGTGCAAAATGACATGATGGTGCGGCCATGTGGAGTTGATTATGTGAGATTAATTTGATGATCATGATCTTGTCACATGCCACTGAATTATTGATCTCAATTTTGGAACATGTCTTATTTAAAATCCCAGCCTAGTTTTTAAGTCAAGCTGCAGATATCTGTCATCGCTAGGATGTGTGAATTGAATAGGAATTCACTGATGGTATTCTTGGTTCAATGTGATGTAATATATGACTGTAATATCCCTGTCCCACTGTACGAGTTCATTCCAAGAGCTCTCCCGAGTTTAAAAAAAAATCAAACTCGTGGTAAGCACGGAGAATGAACGTAGCTGGTACGTCGGAGCTCGGGGACGTCTCTTAGCGGCTCGTAACGCTAACGGCAGGTACTCGGGAAGACTCGCTAACGGCAGGTTAGCACGGGAAGACTGGTGAAGATTTTTCAACATGTTGAACAATGTCCACGAGAGCCCCGAGTACCGACGAGCGGCCATTACCGTAAATCTCCGAGTTCGAATCAGGGCAAACTCGGGAGAACTCTTCGAATGAACTCGTACCGTAGGACAGGGGTTTTACAATTGTGAGAGAAACTAGAGTATTGGAGTCAATCTGTGCTTCAGACCCTTGTAAGGAACTGCAGGTGCTGGGTTACATCAAGGCACAAAGAGCTGGAGTAACTCAACTCCACACACAGACAGCGCACAAAGTTCGGGTTGTAGCCGGGTCTCTGGTGCTGTGAGGCAGTAGCTGCCAGTTGTACCAGCATGCCTGTATCTTTGAAGAGTTGAAATCTCCCCTTTTCATGGCCCATCTGTTGCTTTCCTTGGACAGTCACTGAAGAAGGGTCTCGACCCGAAACGTCACCCATCCCTTCCCTCCAGAGACGCTGCTTGGGTTTTTCCACGGGTGCTCCTGTTTCCTCCCACATTCCAAAGACGTACAGGTCTCCAGGTTAATTGGCTTGGTATAAAATGTAAAATTGTCCCTCGTGTGTGGATAGTAGGATAGCGTTAGTGTGTGGGAATCGCTGGTCAGTGCGGACTCGTTGGGCCGAAGGGCCTGTTTCCGCACTGTATCTCTCAAACTAAAACGATACTAAAGTGAATAAACAGGATTAATATTTCATACCATACGTAGACACAAAATGCTGGAGAAACTCAGCGGGACAGGCAGCATCTCTGGAGAGAAGGAATGGGTGACTGAGGCTCTACTTCCTGAGAAGATTACGGAGAGTCGGTTTGTCAAGGAAGACTCTCTCTAACTTCTACAGGTGTACAGTAGAGAGCATGCTGACCGGTTGCATCATGGCTTGGTTCGGCAACTTGAGCGCCCTGGAGAGGAAAAGACTACAAAAAGTAGTAAACACTGCCCAGTACATCATCGGCTCTGACCTTCCTTCCATCGAGGGGATTTATCGCAGTCGCTGCCTCAAAAAGGCTGGCAGTATCATCAAGGACCCACACCATCCTGGCCATACACTCATCTCCCTGCTACCTTCAGGTAGAAGGTACAGGAGCCTGAAGACTGCAACAACCAGGTTCAGGAATAGCTACTTCCCCACAGCCATTAGGCTATTAAACCTGGCTCGGACAAAACTCTGATTATTAATAACCCATTTTCTGTTATTTGCACTTTATCAGTTTATTTATTCATGTGTGTATATATTTATATCATGGTATATGGACACACTGATCTGTTTTGTAGTAAATGCCTACTATGTTCTGTGTGCTGAAGCAAAGCAAGAATTTCATTGTCCTATACAGGGACACATGACAATAAACTCTCTTGAACTTGAACTTGAAGGGACTCGACCCGAAACGTCACCCATTCCATCTCTCAGGAGATGCTGCCTGTCCCGCTGCGTTACTCCAGCATTTTGTGACTACCTTCGATGTCAACCTGCGTCTGCAGTTCTTCTCTACACTGAGCTGCTTCATCTCCTGCTACTTGCTTGTCTCAGAGTTCGTTCTAAACTCTTCACACCTTTCCCATCCGTCTTTAGCAGAGCAATTTATTCAAAAGGAAGTCAAGTGCGGGCATGATACATCTCCCCAGAGGAAGACACAAACAGAAAGTCACACTGGGCTGCACTTATTACAAAATAACAAATGTTACACTTATATTTAGCGATCTCTCATACAGGACTTATTACTCAGTCACCCAAAATAATACATTTTACTGATTTTTTTTTTAAAAAGCAGAACGACTCACTGAACCTTCCTGAGTAGGAAGGAACTGCAGGTGCTGGTTTACACTGAATGTAGACACAAAGTGCTGGAGTAACTCAGCGGGACAGGCAGCACCTGTGGAGAACATGGATAGGTGACGTTTCACAGAGTGCTGGAGTAACTCAGCGGGTCAGGCAGCATCTATGGAGCTAAGGAAATAGGCAAAGTTTCGGGCCAAAACCCGTAAGGGTTTCGGCCCAAAACGTTGCCTATTTCCAGAAGGATTTCGGCCCGAAACGTTGCCTATTTCCTTAGCTCCATAGATGCTGCTGCACCATAACTCAGTGGGTCAGGCAGCATCTGTGGAGAACATGGATAGGTGACGTTTCACAGAGTGCTGGAGTAACTCAGCGGGTCAGGCAGCATCTGTGGAGAACATGGATAGGTGACGATTCAGGTCGGAACCTTTCTTCAGACTGAAACTCTCTGAAATCCGCTGAGATTCCAGCATGTTGCGTATTTTTTCTGACCATTATTCCAAGCATAGATGGTTTCATTGACCCTTTTCCCACGAAAAAGGCCGCTACACGATCTCCTTCCACAAAGGAGATCAGGTGGCGAATAAATATCTAGAACAAGTTTGGAGGGATATGGACCAAATGCTGGCAGGTGGGACTAGTGTAGCTGGGACATGTTGGCCGGTGTGGACAAGTTGGGCCGAAGGGCCTGTTTCCACACTGTTTCACTCTGTGACTCTTAAGGGCCCGTCCCACTTTCACGACCTAATTCACAACCTTTTTTACTCGTGGACATTTTTCATCAGGCTCGAAAAACGCCCCGACCTACTTGATGCCACGAGTACCTACGACCTCGTGACGACCATGCTGCGAGTATGAGTCAAGGGCTAACTAGGCAGCGGTGGTGAATTAGGTCGTGAAAGTGGGACAGGCCCTTAACTCTGCTAGGATCACACATCTCAGCGTTGTAACACCCAAAGGCCAAGGATTCCCTCGTTGACCACAGGCTAGGAGAACGCAGGTCCCTTGAAAGACTAGCAATGTGCTGCTCGCGTAGGCTTGTATTCACTGGAGTTTAGAAGGATGAGGGGGAATCTTATAGAAACATATAAAATTATAAAAGGACTGGACAAACTAGATGCAGGAAAAATGTTCCCAATGTTGGGCGAGTCCAGAACGAGGGGCCACAGTCTTAGAATAAAGGGGAGATAATTTAAGAACTTTTTTTCCCAGAGAGTTGTGAATTTGTGGAATTCCCTGCCACAGAGGGCAGTGGAGGCCAAATCACTGGATGGATTTAAGAGAGTTAGATAGAGCTCTAGGGGCTAGTGGAGTCAAGGGATATGGGGAGAAGGCAGGCATGGGTTATTGATAGGGGACGATCAGCCATGATCACAATAAATGGCGGTGCTGGCTCGAATGGCCGAATGGCCTCCTCCTGCACCTATTTTCTATGTTTCTATGTAGCACAGATCTAACACGCAATAGCTTCCGGCAAAGATGACCTTCAGCTCTTTAACTTCCCCCATAGAAGACTCGAGAAAGAATCGAGGCATCAGCGAGCAGTCCAGATATTGAGAAAAATGAAAAACACAAAAGTGTTTTAACTGGTGCAGCTCGCTCACTCTGCACTTTGTGTCTTTTTTTAAAATAAACCAGCATCTGCAGTTCCTTTGCTCAACGCTGCATAGTTGTTTGTTCGATCTTCTAAAAGGGCGGCACGGTGGCGCAGCGGTAGAGCTGCTGCCTTATGGGCCTGTCCCACTTACGCGACTTTTTCAGCAACTGCCGGCACCCGTCATTAGTCGCAGCAGGTCGCCGAAAATTTTCGACATGTTGAAAATCCAGCGGCGACCAGAACAAGGTACGACTCTTTGGGCGACTACTCATGACCGTACAGGCTTCACCCCGCGACATGTCGCCTGTACGGTCGTGAGTCGTCTCCTCGGTCGCCCAAAGAGTCGTAGCGTCTTTCTGGTCACCACTGGATTTTCAACTTGTCGAAAATTTTCGGCGACCTGCAACGACCAATGACGGGAGCCGGCAGTCGCCGAAAAAGTCGCGTAAGTGGGACAGCCCCCATCACAGCGCCGGAGTTCCGGATTCCATCCTGCCTGCGTAGAGTTTGCAGGCTCTCCCCGTGACCTGCGTGGCTTTTTTCCGGGAGCTCCGGTCTCCTCCCACACTCCAAGGACGTGCGGGTTTGTAGATTCCAATGTTCAAGAAGGAACTGCAGATGCTGGAAAAATCGAAGGTCGACAAAAATGCTGGAGGAACTCAGCGGGTGCGGCAACATCTATGGAGCGAAGGAAATAGGCAACGTTTCGGGCCGAAACCCATTGCCTATTTCCTTCGCTCCATAGATGCTGCCGTACCCGCTGAGTTTCTCCAGCATTTTTGTCGACCTTTGGGTTTGGAGGTTAATTGGCTTCGGTAAAAAATGATAAATTGTCCCTAGTGTCATAGAAACATAGAAACATGGAAAATAGGTGCAGGAGTAGGCCATTCGGCCCTTCGAGCCAGCACCGCCATTCAATATGATCATGGCTAGCTTCTTCCGAACATCTTCTTCCCTGCGGCTGTTACATTACTTAACTCTGTACCTCGGTGATTGCCAGTCACCCCCCCCCCCCCCCGGACACTCTACTTCCCCCAGAAAAATTGCACTACTATGAATGTATGTACGTATATAATAATAATAATAATGGATGGGATTTATATAGTGCCTTTCTAATACTCAAGGTGCTTTACATCGCATTATTCATTCACTCCTCAGTCACACTCGGTGGCGGTAAGCTACTTCTGTAGCCACAGCTGCCCTGGGGCAGACTGATGGAAGCGTGGCTGCCAATCTGTGCCTACGGCCCCTCCGACCACCACCAATCACTCACACACATTCACACACAGGCAAAGGTGGGTGAAGTGTCTTGCCCAGGGACACAACGACAGTATGCACTCCAAGCGGGATTCGAACCGGCTACCTTCCGGTTGCCAGCCGAACACTATATATATATTTATTGCTCATATTCTATGTTCGCTCTTCTGGGGGGAGATGCTAACTGCATTTCATTGTCTCTGTACTGTACACTGCACAATGACAATAAAGATTGAATCTGAATCTGAATCTGAATCTAGTGAGTGAAGGGGATTGCTGGTCGGCACGGACTCGGTGGGCCGAAGGGCCTGTTTCCCCGCTTATGTCTCTGAACTCCTAAGTCGACAGAAATCCCACACAAGGAGCTAGTGTCGCATATACGGAGTTGCATATAATCAACTCTATTTTCTCCAGGAGTCTAACCAGTACATAGATCACCCCTGGGCATTAATTTAAAGAAGGTGAGTGCTAATTTAGTAACGAAATGTCCCAGGAAAACAAAATGTGTTGGGTTTTTGTGTTGTGTGATGAATGTCACACTTATATTTAGCGATCTCTCATACAGGACTTATTACTCAGCCACCCAAAATAATACATTTTACAGATTTTTTTGATTTTTTTTAAAAAGCAATTGCCCTTGGCATTCCAGAACAGGAATTAACGGAGTGATGTTGCAATCCCACTTCTGCTCTGCAAAAATAAAAGATTACCGACAAGGCAGGACCAGTAAATATATCACATCTTCTCGCTGTTTGTTTCCCCATCCCACTTCCATCCAAGACAAGAGAATGCTATTCTGAGGCAGTTATACATAGAAACATAGAAAATAGGTGCAGGAGTAGGCCATTCGGCCCTTCGAGCCTGCGCCGCCATTCAATATGATCATGGCTGATCATCCAACTCAGTATCCCATCCCTGCCTTCTCTCCATACCCCCTGATCCCTTTAGCCACAAGGGCCACATCTAACTCCCTCTTAAATATAGCCAATGAACTGTGGCCTCAACTACCTTCTGTGGCAGAGAATTCCACAGATTCACCACTCTCTGTGTGAAAAATGTTTTTCTTATCTCGGTCCTAAAAGATTTCCCCCTTATCCTTAAACTGTGACCCCTTGTTCTGGACTTGCCTAACATCGGGAAAAATCTTCCTGCATCTAGCCTGTCCAACCCCTTAAGAATTTTGTAAGGGGTTGTATACCAATACCATTCTGCAATAAAATAACAAAATCACGCATGAAAGGACTAACGCTGTTCTCCTTTCCATGGGGGAGGCACTTGGCTTTTGGATGGGAATCGGCCAACATTGGGAATTGGAGACTAAGTCAGAGTTGAGTTAATCTTTTGCCCCGTATTAGGTTGAGGTTTATTGTTGTACAGTCGAGAGCATGCTGACCGGTTGCATCGTGGCTTGGTTCGGCAACTTGAGCGCCCTGGAGAGGAAAAGACTACAAAAAGTAGTAAACACTGCCCAGTCCATCATCGGCTCTGACCTTCCTTCCATCGAGGGGATTTATCGCAGTCGCTGCCTCAAAAAGGCCGGCAGTTTCATCAAAGACCCACACCATCCTGGCCACACACTCATCTCCCTGCTACCTTCAGGTAGAAGGTACAGGAGCCTGAAGGCTGCAACGTCCAGGTTCAGGAATAGCTAATTCCCCACAGCCATCAGGCTATTAAACCTGGCTTGATGATTATTAATAACCCATTTTCTGTTATTAGCACTTTATCAGTTTATTTATTCAGGTGTGTATATATTTATATCATGGTATATGGACACACTGATCTGTTTTGTAGTAAATGCCTACTATGTTCTGTTGTGCTGAAGCAAAGCAAGAATTTCATGGTCCTATCAGGGACACATGACAATAAACTCTCGTGACTCTTGTCATGTGCCCTGAGGTACAGTGAAAAGCTATCAGGAGGAGATCCTTAAGTCATAAGGTCATAAGGGACAGGAGTAGAATTAGGCCATTCGGCCCATCTATTCTACTCCGCCATTCAATCATGGCTGATCGATCTATCTATCTCTCCCTCCCAACCCCATTCTCCTGCCTTCTCCCCATAACCTCCAACACTGACTTCGCCAAAATCGCTGACTTGACTTGACTTGACCTGGTCCCGGTGGCGCAGCGGTAGAGTTGCTGCCTTACAGCGAATGCAGCGCCGGAGGCCACGGTTCGATCCCGACTACAGGCGCTGTCTGCACGGAGTTTGTACGTTCTCCCCGTGACCTGCGCGGGTTTTCTCCGAGATCTTCGGTTTCCTCCCACACTCCAAAGACGTGCAGGTTGGTAGGTTAATTGGCTTGGTGTAAATGTAAAAATTGTCCCTAGTGGGTGTAGGATAGCGTTAATGTGCGGGGATCGCTGGTCGGCGCGGACCCGGTGGGCCGAAGGGCTTATTTCCGCGCTGTATCTCTAAACTAAACTGGACCAATCCGACACTATCCTACACCCACATAGGAACAATTTTTACATTTACACCAAGCCAATTAACCTACAAACCTGCACGTCTTTGGAGAGTGGGAGGAAACCGAAGATCTCAGAGGAAACCCACGCAGGTCACGGGGAGAACGTACAAACTCTGTACAGATTGGGGGACATGCAAAGATCGGGGATGGGGGGAGGGTGAGGGGGGCGGCAAATTGTCTGTAATCTTTAATCTGTTTTAAAGGATACAGATTATATACGTTTCCTCTCGGTGTAAATTTGCGCACAGCCGATGACACAAATGTGATCGAGTTCAGAGTCAGCAGGACTGGGTTTATTTTCCCCCGAAAACTATGCTCATTACTAGCCGTCCCCAGCGAGATGGGCGATTTTGAGAATACTAACCACCACATTGCAATGCTAATCACTGTCTGTGATCAATATAATATTCAATTATCAAGGCTGACAAACCAGCAGAGCGCTGGTAACTGGGTCACTGAGGACCTCTGCATCACTCAGTTTCTGTAAAACACCCAGTTTCTGCCACGCTCCGTACAGGAGACATTGATTTGATATCAATTATACATCACATGCAGGTTTAGAGGTGGACAAAGCCCAGCAGAGGGGGGGGTGAAGCAAAAGGATTTGATGGAATAGAGGAATCTTATAGACACAGAGTGCTGGAGTAACTCAGCGGGTCAGGCAGCATCTGTGGAGAACATGGATAGGTGACGTTTCACAGAGTGCTGGAGTAACTCAGCGGGTCAGGCAGCATCTGTGGAGAACAAGGATTTTCACACAGGGAGTGGTGAATCTCTGGAATTCTCTGCCACAGAGGGTAGTTGAGGCCACAGCTCATTGGCTATATTTAAGAGGGAGCTAGATGTGGCCCTTGTGGCTAAAGGGATCAGGGGGTATGGAGAGAAGGCAGGGATGGGATACTGAGTTGGATGATCAGCCATGATCATATTGAATGGCGGTGCAGGCTCGAAGGGCCGAATGGCCTACTCCTGCACCTATTTTCTATGTTTCTATGGATAGGTGACGTTTCACAGAGTGCTGGAGTAACTCAGCGGGTCAGGCAGCATCTGTGGAGGACATGGATAGGTGACGTTTCACAGAGTGCTGGAGTAACTCAGCGGGTGCAGCAGCATCTGTGGAGCTAAGGAAATAGGCAACGTTTCGGGTCGAAACCCTTCCGGGTTTCGGCCCGAAACGATGCCTATTTCCAGAAGGGTTTCAGCTCGAAACGTTGCCTATTTCCTTCACTCCATAGATGCTGCTGCACCATAACTCAGCGGGTTAGGCAGCATCTGTGGAGAACATGGATAGGTGACGTTTCACAGAGTGCTGGATTAACTCAGTGGGTCAGGCTGCATCTGTGGAGAACATGAATAGGTGACGTTTCACAGAGTGCTGGAGTAACTCAGCGGGTCAGGCAGCATCTGTGGAGAACATGGATAGGTGACGTTTCACAGAGTGCTGGAGTAACTCAGTGGGTCAGGCAGCATCTGTGGAGAACATGGATAGGTGACGCTTCGGATCAGACTGAAGAAGGGTCCTGACCCGAAACGTCACCCGTCCTTTTTCTTCAGAAAATAGAAAGCGTCTTAGAGTGATACAGTGTGGAAACAGGCCCTTCGGCCCAACTTGCCCACACCGGCCAACATGTCCCAGCTACACTAGTCCCACCTGCCTGCGCTTGTTCCCTACCCCTCCAAACCTGCCCTACCAATGTAGCAATATACTGTATATATGCCATGCATCAGGCACCATCTTGTCTTGTGTTCACTGGCCATCATTGTACCACATTTTTCTTGGGGCTAAAAAGGACACAAACTGCTGGACTAACTCAGCAGTTCCTGCATCATCCGTGGAGGACATAGAGAGGTGACGTTTCGGATCAGGGTCCCAAAGAAGGGTCCGAAATGTCGTTTGTTCCTTCTCTACCGAGATGCTGCCTGACCCGCTGAGTTACTCCAGCATTTTGTGTTTATAATTTGGCATAAACCAGCATCGAACCAAATGGCCTACTCCTGCACCTATTGTCTATTGTCTATCTGCAGTTCCTTGTTTCTACAAAGGAATCTTGCAGTTTAGTTCAGTTTAGTTTTGGAGATGCAGCGTGGAAACAGCCCACCGTGTCCACCCCGACCTGTGATCCCCCCCGCACACCCCTTCTCTCCTACACACCAGGGACAAGCTACAGAAGCCAATTAACCTGTAAGTCTTTGGAATGACTGAGGAAACCGGAGCACCCGCAAGAAACCCACTCGGTTACAGGGAGAACGTGCAAACTCCACACACACAGACAGCACCCGTGGTCAGGATCGAGCCCGCATCTCTCTGGCGCTGTGAGGCAGAAACTCTACCGCTGCGCCACCGTGCCGCCCACAAACAATGCAGGTGACACGGAATAGAACAAATGTATATTTGAGGCCAACGCAGATGTTCAACAAGGTAACGGAGGTGGGATCTGTGGAACATGAGGTGGGATCGGTGGTGCGGCAGGTGGACCAGCTGCCTTTACACTGCCAGAGACCATAGAGGGAGTACAGAGAAGGTTCACCAGACTGATTCCTGGGATGGCAGGACTTTCATATGAAGAAAGACTGGATAGACTCGGCTTGTACTCGCTAGAATTCAGAAGTTTGAGGGGGGATCTTATAGAAACTTACAAAATTCTTAAGGGGTTGGACAGGCTAGATGCAGGAAGATTGTTCCCGATGTTGGGGAAGTCCAGAACAAGGGGTCACCACTTAAGGATAAGGGGGAAATATTTTAGGACCGAGATGAGAAAAACATTTTTCACACAGAGAGTGGTGAATCTCTGGAATTCTCTGCCACAGAAGGTAGTTGAGGCCACAGTTCATTGGCTATATGTAAGAGGGAGTTAGATGTGGCCCTTGTGGCTAAAGGGATCAGGGGGTATGGAGAGAAGGCAGGTACGGGATACTGAGTTGGATGATCAGCCATGATCATATTGAATGGCGGTGCAGGCTCGAAGGGCCGAATGGCCTCCTCCTGCACCTATTTTCTATGTTTCTATGTCTATGTTCTGTAAATCTGCAGCAAGGAAGAATTTAAGTATTCTATTCCTGGTACATATGACAATGCAATACTCTTGACTCGAGAGTTAAATCGAGTCCCAATAATGGAAAATTGAAATTCTTACTTGCAGCAGCACCACAGCAAACATGAGCCATGATCATATTGAATGGCGGTGCAGGCTCGAAGGGCCGAATGGCCTCTACTCCTGCACCTATTGTCTATGTTTCTAAGTTTCTATCTCTAAACTAAACTAAACATAAGCATTCAACTCTGAAGGCAAAGACTCTTGATTCTCTAGGCAAATAAATCAAGGTCAGACACACAAACGAACATATAAGTTAGTCTGCTGTACACTTTGTCCCAGAGCTGTTGTGAGTTCCACACAAAAGGCCACATTAGCCAAGGACGTCAATAATTCTCCTATTATTGAGCAAAAACTTCCAGTGACTATGTTCAACCATCTTCCTTTCCCCTTGAATTTCACAGCTATTCATCAAATTTATCGTAAGCTACCAGTCATAAAACTTACTGGAACTCATTTTGACATTATCACTGTACTCGATGTTTTAACGATCGCCGTCATGGTACGGTATGGTTTTATCTACGAGGTAGATGGTAGGTCAGGGACGCACTCTAGCTGGTGAGAGGACGGTTCAGTTGTCCTTGCTCTTCCACACAGCACGGTGGCCCAGCGGTAGAGTCGCTGCCTTACTGCAATTGCAGCGCCGGAGACCCGTGTTCGATCCCGACTACAGGTGCTGTCTGTACGGAGTTTGTACGTTCTCCCCGTGACCTGCGTGGGTTTTCTCCGAGATCTTCGGTTTCCTCCCACACTCCAAAGACGTGCGGGTTTGTAGGTTAATTGACTTGGTAAATGTAAAAATTGTCCCTGGTGTGAGTAGGATAGTGTTAGTGTGCGGGGATCGCTGGTCGGCGCGGACACGGTGGGCCGAAGGGCCTGTTTCTGTGCTGTATCTCTAACAACGTCTGGAACGAGGACATTGGAAGGTCAACTGGTGAATATAAATTGCCCCCCCGAATTGAACCGGGCAGTTTCAGGTCCGAAGATAGGCAGCACAGTGGCGCAGCGATAGAGTTGAGTCTCATAGCGCCAAAGACCTGTGGTCAATGTTGACCATGGGTGCTGTCTGTGCGGAGTTTGTACGCTCTCCCTGTAACCACGTGGGTTTTCTCCGGGTGCTCCGGTTTCCTCCCACACTCCAAAGACGTGCAGGTTTGCAGGCTAATTGGCTCGGTATAATTGTAAATTGTCCCTAGTGTGTGTGTGTGTGTGTGTGTGTAGATTAGTGTTGGTGTGCGGGGATCGCTGGTCGGCACGGATTTGGTGGGACGAAGGGCCTGTTTCCCCGCTGTATCTCAAAGCTCAACTAAATGGATATGCAGGGAACTAAGGAATATTAGGATAACTTGGCATCATTTTCTGCACTGACACTGCGGGCCGAAGGGCCTGTTCCTGTTGTTCTAGGATTCGACTCGAAAAGTCACCTACGCTTTTACTCCAGAGATGCTGCCTGACCAACTGGGTAACCAAGGCATTTTGTGTTAGTCCTCGATGATATTCTGTGTTCTATGTTCGAAGAGTCTTCAGCCCGAATGTGAATGAAGACAGCATACAATAGACAATAGACAATAGACAATAGGTGCAGGAGGAGGCCATTCGGCCCTTCGAGCCAGCACCGCCATTCAATGTGATCATGGCTGATCATCCCCAATCAGTACCCCGTTCCTGCCTTCTCCCCATATCCCCTGACTCCGCTATCTTCAAGAGCCCTATCTAGCTCTCGCTTGCTATATTTAAGAGGGAGTTAGATGTGGCCATTGTAGCTAAAGGGATCAGGGGTATGGAGAGAAGACAGGTACAGGATACTGAGTTGGATGATCAGCCATGATCATATTGAATTGCGGTGCAGGCTCGAAGGGTCGAATGGCTACTCCTGCACCTATTTTCTAAGTTTCTATGTTTCTATGAAAGCATCCAGAGAACCTGCCTCCATCGCCCTCTGAGGCAGAGAATTCCACAGACTCACAACTCTCACTGTGAAAACGTTTAGGACATGGTTGTAACACATAAATCCTGTACGTGTTGTCTCCAATATACTTTAAATGACTGAGCCCCAAAAAAGAAAACAGCTGCACTTATAGCAAATGTATTCTTTGATTCCAATGTATACTTTAATGGTGGTGAAGTGGAAATGTCTGCGTGTGCTGTCCAATTCTTACTGTCTGACAGGTTTTGCTGCGGCTTTTAAAAAGTCACTCTACGAAGCTTTGCTGGTTACTCCACATAAATGCCTGTGGGTTGGAAGCAATTTATCCTCGTGGATCAGCTCAGCGATCAGTCTGCAACATTGCAAAAGCTGATAAGTGTTTTTTTTTTTTAACCCTGGTAATATCAGCTTGCAGTTAAAGGGACGAGATACTGATAAAAACAACTTGCATGGCGCTCCGACAGAATTGGAACAACAGGAAAAGACAAGGGGATATAATTCGCTGTCAATGTCATCAGGCAGCTAATGGGGCTCAGCTAATGGGTGGCTCAGCGAGTAGTGTTGCTGCCTCGCAGTGCCAGAGACCCTGGTTCGATCCTGACTACCGGTGCTGTCTGTACGGAGTTTGCACGTTCTCCCTGCGTGGGTTTTCTCCGGCTGATCCGGTTTCCTCCCACACTCCAAAGACGTACAGGTTTGTAGGTTAATTGTGGCTTGGTATAATTGTAAATTGCCTTTCGTGTGTGTGGGGTGGTGCTAGTGTGCGGGGACCGCTGGCCGGCGCGGACACGTTGGCTGTTTCCGCGCCGTTTCTCTAAACCAAACTAAACTGGACACGAATGGTATTCGGCAGAAATGATAACTCGAGCAAGGGGGAACTTCCCGGTTAAAGTCAAATGGCCATCAAACCTGTCCAAGCTGCATTGTGGGACGGGTGGGGGGGCCGGGATGTCTTGTTGGTCAACAACGGAAGGCGACGGCTGGAGGCCCAACAGCAGCCTGGGGCTCGCCTGAATCGGGCCCCGCTCATAACAACTGGAGCACGAACTGGATCCACAACATTGTGCCTCTTGCATGCGGCATCAGTGGACTATCTCTGTCCAATTTGCCAATCGGGGATGTACTTGGGTACGGCAATTGTCGCAGAGTCTCTGTTGGAAAATAATGTCACTTGTGCGTATGCACTTGGCGTATGTGACAATGGACCATTGAACCATGATTTATTCACACGCAGCAAGACAACATCTCTACTGCAGCACCACCGTGCCGTCCACTAGCTGGGCCGTCGGGCAGCAGTGGAGGACATCTAAAACTTCGCTTGGCCTGGTCAATCCTGCAACGTCGCCAGGACAACGGGCCTGTGTCTTCCAGCTGCACTTAAAGCAACTTGAACCTTCAAAATGCCGCCTGATAGGGACAGGATAGACTCGGCTTGTACTCACTAGAATTTAGAAGATTGAGGGGGGGATCTTATAGAATCTATGGAGGGAAGGAATAGGCGACGTTTCGGGTCGAGACCCGGAAGGGTCTCGACCCGAAACGTCACCTATTCCTTCGGAGTCTCGACCCGAAACGTCACCTATTGCTTCGCAGTCTCGACCCGAAACGTCACCTATTCCTTCGCAGTCTCGACCCGAAACGTCACCTATTCCTTCGGAGTCTCGACCCGAAATTTACAAAATTCTTAAGGGGTTGGACAGGCTAGATGCAGGAAGATTGCTCCCGATGTTGGGGAAGTCCAGAACAAGGGGTCACAGTTTAAGGATAAGGGAGAAATCTTTTCGGACCGAGATGAGGAAAAACATTTTTCACACAGAGAGTGGTGAATCTGTGGAACTCTCTGCCACAGAAGGTAGTTGAGGCCACAGTTCATTGGCTATATTTAAGAGGGAGTTAGATGTGGCCCTTGTGGCTAAGGGGATCAGGGGGTATGGAGAGAAGGCAGGTACAGGATACTGAGTTGGATGATCAGCCATGATCATATTGAATGGCGGTGCAGGCTCGAAGGGCCGAATGGCCTCTACTCCTGCACCTATTGTCTATGTTTCTATGTTGGTCGGCGTGGGCATGTTGGGCCACTGGCCTTGTTTTCAGGCTGTGTGACTCTATGACAAAACCTGGCGACTCTTGTTTCTTTTAGTTTGGAGATATAGCGCGGAAACAGGCCCTTCTGCCCACCGGGTTCGCACCGACCAGCGATCCCCGCACATTAACACCATCCTACACACACTAGGGACATTTTTTACATTTACCAAGCCACTCAACCTACAAACCTGTACGTCTTTGGAGTGTGGGAGGAAACCGAAGATCTCGGAGAAAACCCACGCATCGTCTCATTATTTCCATACGCTTTATACTTAATCTAAGTGTGCTTATGAGAAGTAATACTTTACTGAACGGGCTACAAGAATATAATGTCACTGTACCTCTGTACATGTGACAATGAAGGTCCATTGATTCGTCGAACATGCCTCATGCAGTCTCTGGATCCAGCTGTATCACCTGTATCCACCTATCACTCACCACCCCCCCCGCCCCACCCCCACAATAATGTTCGAAGAATCAGTACCCCCAATCTGAAACGTCACCTATCCATGTTCTCCACAGATGCTGCCTGACCCGCTGAGTTACTCCGGCACTCTGTGAAACGTCACCTATCCACGTTCTCCAGTGATGCTGCCTGACCCGCTGAGTTACTCCAGCACCTTGTGTCTATCTTTGGTGTAAACCTGCACCTGCAGTTCACTCCTCCACATTACAGTCCTTAATGTATTGTATTTTTGATTATTATACGTTTACCTGCGTGTAGGAGATGTAATGTTGACGCTCTATAAGGCGCTGGTCAGGCCGCATTTGGCGTACAATGAGCGGATTTGCGCCCCATATCTGAGGACAGCACTGGGGCCTGTACTCACTGGAGTTTAGAAGGATAAGGGGACACCTCATTGAAACTTACAGAATAATGAAAGGCCTGGATAGAGTGGATGTGGAGAGGGTGTTTCCACTGGTGGGAGAGTCTAGGACCAGAGGTCACAGCCTCAGAATTAAAGGGCGCTCTTTTAGAAAGGAGGTGAGGAGGACCTTCTCGAGTCAGAGGGTAGTGAATCTGTAGAACTCATTGCCACAGAGGGCTGTCGAGGCCAAGTCAGTGGATATTTTGAAGGCAGAGACAGACGTTCTTGATTAGGTACACAAAGAATGCTGGGGAAACTCAGCGGGTGCAGCAGCATCTATGGAGCGAAGGAAATAGGCAACGTTTCGGGCCGAAACCCTTCTTCAGACTTGACAAGTTCTTGATTAGTACGGGTGTCAAGGGTTAGGGGAGAAGGCAGGAGAATGGGATTGCGAGGCAGACATCAGACATGATTGAATGGCGGAGTGGACTCGATGGGCCGAATGGCCTATTTCTCCTCCAATAACTTGTTGATGTGTTTACTGGCCTGTTAAGCTGCTGCAAGGAAGGATTTCGTAGTTCTGATGTCGGTACTTATGACATTTAAATAGTCTTGACTCTACTGGACCCAGTGAGCTGGCAAACCAGGCACGTTCCCGCGCCACACTGTCAACAAAGTAAATAATTCACAATCCAATTTACTGCCGAGGTTTGCCCGCATTAGCTTCCAATTCCTGCACAAGTAATAAGAATAAATCCTTGCAATTATTTCGTCACAATGTTCCACTGTAAGAAGGGTTTCGGCCCGAAACGTCGCCTATTTCCTTCGCTCCATAGATGCTGCGGCACCCGCGGAGTTTCTCCAGCATTTTTGTCTACCTTCCACTGTACAAGTTTAGTTTAGCTTAAAGACACAACACAAAACAGGCCCTTCGGCCCACCGAGTCCACGGCAACCTGCAATCCCCGTGCAGTAATATTTCACAAGTCCAACCTCCGCAGTTTTGGGGACAGAGCCTTCTCCAGGGCAGCTCCCAGGCTCTGGAACTCCCTCCCCCAACTGATCCGCAATTCCGTGTCCCTCACCATCTTCCAGTCCCGCCTCAAGACCCATCTCTTCACCTCTGCCTATCCTTAGCCCCACGTCCCCCTCCCTTTTCATCTGTGCATTAATTGCCTCATACTGTGTTTTGTATTGAATTCTGTCTTTACTTTGTGTACTAGTCATGTCTCTACTATTTATTTCATTCCCCTTACATGTTTTTCCTCTACATGCTCAATTTTTGTAAGGTGCCCTTGAGACTCTTGAAAGGCGCCCATAAATAAAATTTATTATTATTATTATTATTATTATTATTATTATTATTATTATTATTATCCTACACACACACACACACACACACACACACACACAGTTGGGGGCAATTTACATTTTTTACCAGAGTCAATTAACCTACGAACCTGTACGCCTTTGGAGTGTGGGAGGAAACCGGAGCTCTCCATAGATGCTGCCTCACCCGCTGAGATTCTCCAGCATTTTGTGTCGACCTTCGATTTTACCAGCATCTGCAATTCTTTGTTAAATCAACAAACCTGTACGTTTTTTAGAGTGTGGGAGGAAACCGGAGCTCCCGGAGAAAACCCACGCAGGTCACGGGGAGAACGTACAAACTCAGTAAAGACAGTGCCCGTAGTTAGCATCGAACCCGGGTCTCCGGCGCTGCAAGCGCTGTAAGGCAGCAACTCTACCGCTGGGCCACAACGACGGCCTCTCTGAGGCTGTCAGCTTCACTGATGCTGATGGAGTGGGCTTGATGCTTTTCTTGGCATTGATGGCTCTACAAGCCTCACTCTGTACTGACACATTCAATGCCTGAACCTGCCAGTCCCTGATCGCAACATTCAGTGCCCTATTGGGAACCTCCGAGACTATGTCTACAAAGCCCTCAATGGGCTTGCCCCCTCCTGCATTAAAAGTCTTCTCACCCACCACCCCACCTCCAGATCCCTCAGATCGGCCGACTTGGGACTGCTGAATATCCCGCGGTCTAGGCATAAGCTCAGGGGCGATCGTGCCTTTGCGGTTGCAGCTCCTAGACTGTGGAACAGCAGCATCCCCCTTCCCATCAGAACTGCCCCCTCCATCGACTCCTTTAAGTCAAGACTAAAATCTTATCTATACTCCCAAGCCTTTCCTGACGTCCACTGAGTGAGGGCTACATGTATATATGTATGTAGTTTGTTTGTTTACACTATTCTTATAACAAATGTAAAGCACTTTGGCCAACGAGAGTTGTTTTTTAAATGTGCTATATAAATAAATGTGACTTGACGTGACTTCTCAGGATGAACATTCCATACCTTGATGGACCACCAAGTTCACAGAAGGGAAATCATGAGCTGGAAATGACAGTGAATCGGGTTTGATGCAACCGAATGAAATCCATCGCGTCATTGCATTTTTTAATTTTGCTTTGGTTTTTTTTATTATGTAAAACCTTCCGCTAACATCGTCAAGAACGGACAAGGAAGGGCGGATACTGGTTTACGAAGAAGGACACAAAGTGTCTCAGCGGGTCAGTCCAAGCCGACCAACATGTCCCATCTACACCAGCCCCGCCTGCCTACATTTGGCCCATATCCCTCCAAACTTGTCCTATCCATGTACCTGTCTGACTGCTTCTTAAACATTGGGTTTAGTCCCTGCCTCAACTACCTCCTCTGGCAACTTGTTCCGTACGCCCACCACCCCCTGTGTGGAAAAAAATTACCCCTCAGATTCCTATTAAATCTTTTCCCCTTCCCCTGAAACTAAACTGAAAATAGCTGATCACATTGAAGCTGTCATGGATTATGACAGTTTTATGATTTAATTACCATGGGGGTGGCACAGGGGTAGAGTTGCTGCCTTAGAGACCCGGGTTCGATCCTGACTACGGGTGCTGTCTGTACAGAATTTGTACGTTCTCCCCGTGACCTGCGTGGGTTTTCCCCGAGACCTTCGGTTTCCTCCGGCACTCCAAAAGACGTGCAGGTTAGTTGGTTTAAGAAAGGACTGCAGGTGCTGGTAAAATCGAAGGTAGACGCAAAATGCTGGAGTAACTCAGCGGGTGAGGCAGCATCTATGGAGAGAAGGAATTGGCGACGTTTCTGGGCGAGACCCTTCTTCAAACTCCGATCTGAGGAAGCGTCTCGACCCGAAACGTCGCCAATTCCTTCTCTCCATAGATGCTGCCTCACCCGCTGAGTTTCTCCAGCATTTCATGTCTAAGTTGGTAGGTTTAATAGGCTTGGTGTAAAGGTGAAATTGTCCCTAGTGTGTGTAGGATAGTGTTAGTGTGCGGGGATCGCTGGTCAGCGTGGACTCGATGGGCCGAAGGGCCTGGTTCCTTGCTGTGTCTCTAAACTAAACTAAAGGAGATAGACAATAGACAATAGGTGCAGGAGTAGGCCATTCGGCCCTTCGAGCCAGCACCGCCATTCAATGTGATCATGGCTGATCATCCACAATCAGTACCCCGTTCCTGCCTTCTCCCCATATCCCCTGACTCCGCTATCTTTAAGAGCCCTATCTAGCTCTCTCTTGAAAGTATCCAGAGAACCAGCCTCCACCGCCCTCTGAGGCAGAGAGTTCCACAGACTCACAAATCTGTGAGAAAAAGTGTTTCCTCGGCTCCGTTGTAAATGGTTTACTCCTTATTCTTAAACTGTGAGTGGCCCCTGGTTCTGGACTCCCCCAACATCGGGAACATGTTTCCTGCCTCCAGCCTGTCCAAACCCTTAACAATCTTATATGTTTCAATGAGAAACCCACTCATCCTTCTAAACTCCAGAGTGTACAAGCCCACAGCCGCTCCATTCTCTCAGCATATGACAGTCCCGCCATCCCGGGAATTAACCTGGTAAACCTACGCTGCACTCCCTCAATAGCAAGAACGTCCTTCCACAAAATGCCGGAGTAACTCAGCGGTTCAGACAGTATCTCTGAAGAAGAGGAATAAGTGATGTTTCGGGAGTCGAGACCCTTCCTCAGACAAAGGAGAGTTCGGAAAACATTAGCGACATCACCCCCCCCCCCCCCTCCCCGTTTGGCCATTACGCACTTCGGGGAGATTTAGCATTTTCAATGTGGCCCTCATCAAGCTCAGGGCGGCACTAGGGGAAATGATCAGCCAGCTGTAATTTTCAGCTCAAACTACCCTTTATCTCTCCAAGTGGTTCCTGAAGAGGAAGATCAAATATTCCCAGATGCCTCACTAAAACTAGAGGGGAGTTCAATCATAATTAAAAAGAAATCTTTCACAGTTAAACATATCATGGCAACTGTTGACATGGAAACAGCTGCTGATGCGGAGGAAAAAAAATAAATAGCCGCCCCTCATCAGAGCCAGTCGCCATCATACCTCATGGAAACGCATGCAACGCTTTGATTCCACTTCAGCACCGAGGTTTGTTCGCTCGAAAGCCAATGAAATAAAAATCTAAATTACCTGTAACAGTAAGCCACTGATTGAAGGGTTTCGGCCCGAAACGTTGCCTATTTCCTTCGCTCCATAGATGCTGCTGCACCCGCTGAGTTACTCCAGCATTTTTGTCTACCACTGGTTTTTCTTATACTCGCACACACACTCACACACACGCACACACGCACGCACACACGCGCACACACACGCACACACACACTCACACACACACACACACACAGACACAGACACACACACGGATACACACACACACACACACACACACACACACACACACACACACACACACACGCACACACACGCACACACACACACACACACACACACACACACACGCACACACACGGATACACACACACACACACACACACACACACACACACACACAGATACACACACACACACACACACACACACACACAGATACACACACACACACACACACACACACACACACACACACACACACACACACACACACACACACACACACACACACACACACAGCAATTTCTAAACTGCAAGAGGTTGAAAGGTTTAAAAGAAAATCAAAGGTAGACATAAAATGCTGGAGAAACTCAGCGGGTGAGGCAGCATCTATGGAGCGGAGGAATAGGTGACGTTTCATAGAAACATAGACAATAGATGCAGGAGTAGGCCATTCGGCCCTTCGATCCTGCACCAACATTCAATATGATCCTGGCTGATCATCCAACTCAGTATCCTGTACCTGCCTTCTCTCCATACCCCCTGATCCCTTTAGCCACAAGGGCCACATCTAACTCCCTCTTAAATATAGCCAATGAACTGGCCTCAACTACCTTCTGTGGCAGAGAATTGCACAGAATCACCACTCTCTGTGTGAAAAATGTTTTTCTCATCTCAGTCCTAAAAGATTTCCCCTTTATCCTTAAACTGTGACCCCTTGTTCTGGACCACATCGGGAATAATCTTCCTGCATCTAGCCTGTCCAGCCCCTTAAGAATTTTGTAAGTTTCTATAAGATCCCCCCCTCAATCTCCTAAATTCTAGCGAGTACAAGCCGAGTCTATCCAGTCTTTCTTCATATGAAAGTCCTGACATCCCAGGAATCAGTCTGGTGAACCTTCTCTGTACTCCCTCTACGGCAAGAATGTCCTTCCTCAGATTTGGAGACCAAAACTGTACGCAATACTCCAGGTGTGGTCTCACCAAGACCCTGTACAACTGCAGTAGAACCTCCCTGCTCCTATACTCAAATCCTCAAATCCTTAAACTGTGCCCCCTTGTTCTGGACTTCCCCAACATCGGGAACAATCTTCCTACATCTAGCCTGTCCAACCCCTTAAGAATTTTGTAAATATCGGGTCGAGACTCCGAAGGAATAGGTGACGTTTCGGGTCGAGACTCCGAAGGAATAGGTGACGTTTCGGGTCGAGACCCTTCCGGGTCTCGACCCGAAACGTCGCCTATTCCTTCCCTCCATAGATGCTGCCTCACCCGCTGAGTTTCTCCAGCATTTTTTGTCAACCTTCGATTTTTATTTTCCAGCAAGCATCTGCAGTTCCTTCTTGAACAAAAGAACATCTAAAACCAGTCTGTGATGATAGGAACTGATCTGCGGATGTCAAAGTAATTAAAACAAGCAATAATTTTGTAAAATTGGGTTTGGAAAGAAACTGGCTTTCGTTCACTGTCCCCTTAACTGACGCCTCCATCAAAAAAAATAACTCCAAATGCCTTTCAAACAGTGGGAGGCTAATTTAATTGAAGCATTAATGCATAGTGCTGGAACAGAAGAAATGCCAGAGGACAGAACACACTTTTACTTATACCACGATAATTGCCATTTTATTCACAGCCTTTGAAATGCTGACCAAAGTTCCCCAGTAATGAGTGCAGATAATAAATGGGGAACAGCAATAATCTGAAACAACAAAAAATACTGATGATGTGTAATAAAACTAAACATCGCTGCAATGGTCTGGGTTTCAAGACTTCCGATCCTTGGTTTCCCCCGCTCTCTTGAAGAGCCCTATCTAGCTCTCTCTTGAATAATCCAGAGAACCACAGAGAATTCCACAGACTCACAACCAATAGCGGAGATTAGATAATAAGATCTTCAGGTCATAAGAGATAGACAATAGACAATAGGCGCAGGAGTAGGCCATTCGGCCCTTCGAGCCAGCACCGCCATTCAATGTGATCGTGGCTGATCATCCCCAATCAGTACCCCGTTCCTGCCGTCTCCCCATATCCCCTGACTCTGCTATCTTTAAGAGTCCTATCTAGCTCTCTCTTGAAAGCATCCAGACAACTGCCCCCCCCTCTGAGGCAGAGAATTCCACAGACTCACCACTCTCTGAGAGAAAAAGTGTTTCCTTGTCTCCGTTCTAAATGGCTTACCCCTTATTCTGAAACTGTGGCCCCTGGTTCTGGACTACCCCAACGTCGGGAACATGTTTCCTGCCTCTAGCGTGTCCAAACCCTTAATAATCTTGTATGTTTCAATAAGATGCCCTCTCATCCTTCTAAGCTCCAGAGTGTACAAGCCCAGCCGCTCCATTCTCTCAGCAAATGACAGTCCCGCCATCCCGGGAATTAACCTTGTACTCGAGCAACATTTTAGGTTTCAAGAAGGAACTGCAGATGCTGGAAAATCGAAGGTGCTGGAGGAACTCAGCGGGTGCAGCAGCATCTATGGAGCGAAGGAAATAGGCAACGTTTCGGGCGCAAAACCCTTCTGGAAATATGCAACGTTTCGGGCCGAAACCCTTCTGGGTTTCGGCCCGAAACCCTTCTGGGTTTCGGTCCGAAACGTTGCCTATTTCCTTCACTCCATAGATGCTGCTGCACCCGCTGAGTTCCTCCAGCATTTATGCCTACCTTCGATTTTCCAGCATCTGCAGTTCCTTCTTAAACACAAGTTTGTAGGTTAATTGGCTTGGTTTAAATGGCGAGTATGTGCGCTGGGTCGTGTTAGCGTGCGGGGATCGCTGGTCGGCGTGGACTCGGTGGGCCGAAGGGCCTGTATCTTTAAACTAAACATATGAAACTAAAGGTGATTCGCAAAGTTGGAGGGATAGGTATTTATCAGAGCGGGGAGCCTGGCGTGACTGGCCTTGCAAGCAGGTGATGGGGACACAGCTGGTCGCCAAGCTGGCAGCAACATCCAAATCCCAGCAGCGCCTCAGATCAAAATCTGCTCCACAGCCCTGGCACACA